>NC_034186.2:4181036-4483536 GCF_002021735.2 Oncorhynchus kisutch
CCCTGTTATCAACCAGCCCAACCCTGGTGTCAACCCACCCAACCCTGGTATCAACCCACCCAACCCTGGTATCAACCCACCCAACCCTGTTTTCAACCCACCCAACCCTGCTATCAACCCACCAACCCTGTTATTCAACCAGCCCAACCCTGGTATCAACCCACCCAACCCTGTTATCAACCAACCCAACCCTTGGTATCAACCACCCAACCCTTTTATCAACCCACCCAACCCATTATCAACCCACCCAACCCTGGTATCAACCCACCCAACCCTGGTATCAACCCACCCAACCCTGTTATCAACCAGCCCAACCCTGTTATCAACCCACCCAACCCTGGTATCAACCCACCCAACCTGTTATCAACCCACCCAACCCTGGTATCAACCCACCCCAACCCTGTTATCAAACCAGCCCAACCCTGTTATCAACCAGCCCAACCCTGGTATAACCCAACCCAACCCTTATCACCCACCCAACCCTGTATCAACCCACCCAACCCTGTTATCAAACCAGCCCAACCCTGGTGTCAACCCACCAACCCTGGTATCAACCCACCCAACCCTGGTATCAACCACCCAACCCTGTTATCAACCCACCCAACCCTGCTATCAACCCACCAACCCTGTTATTCAACCAGCCAACCCTGGTATCAACCCACCCAACCCTGTTATCAACCAACCCAACCCTGGTATCAAACCAACCCAACCCTTTTATCAACCCACCCAACCCCATTATCAACCCACCCAACCCGGTATCAAACCCACCCAACCCTGGTATCAACCCCACCCAACCCACCAACCCTGTTATCAACCCACCCAACCCTGGTATCAAACCCCACCCAACCCTGTTATCAACCAGCCCAACCCTGTTATCAACCCACCAACCCTGTATCAACCCACCCAACCCTGGTATCAACCTACCCACCCTGTTATCAACCAGCCGAAACCTGGTGTCAACCCACCCAACCCTGGTATCAACCCACCCAACCCTGTTATCAACCAGCCCAACCCTTATCAACCAGCCCAACCCTGGTATCAACCCACCCAACCCTGTTATCAACCCACCCAACCCTGTTATATACACAGCCCAACCCTGGTATCAACCCACCCACCCAACCCACCCAACCCGGTTATCAACCCACCCAACCCTGGTATCAACCCACCCAACCTGTATCAACCAGCCCACCCTGGTATCAACCCACCCAACCCTGTATCAACCAACCCAACCCTGGTATCAACCCACCCAACCCTTTTATCAACCCACCCAACCCATTATCAACCCACCCAACCCTGGTATCAACCCACCCAACCCTGGATCAACCCACCCAACCCACCCAACCCTGGTATCAAACCCACCCAACCCTGTTATCAACCCAGCCCAACCCTGTTATCAAACCCACCCAACCCTGGTATCAACCCACCCAACCCTGGTATCAACCCACCCACCTGTTATCAACCCACCCAACCCTGTTGGTATCAACCCACCAACCCTGGTATCAACCACCCAACCCTGGTATCAACCCACCCAACCCTGGTATCAACCACCCAAACCCTTTTATCAACCCACCCAAACCCTGGTATCAACCAGCCCAACCCTGGTATCAACCCACCCAACCCCGTTATCAACCCACCCAACCCTGGTATCAACCCACCCAACCCTGGTATCAACCCACCCACCCCAAACCCCACAACCCTGTTATCAACCAGACCAACCCTGGTATCAACCAGCCCAACCCTGTTATAAACCACCCAACCCTGTATCAACCACCCAACCCGGTATCACCCCACCAACCCTGTTATCAACCAGCCCAAACCCTGTTATCAACCAGCCCAACCCTGTTATCAACCAGCCCAACCCTGGTATCAACCCACCCACCCTGTTATCAACCCACCCAACCCTGTATATACCAGCCCAACCCTGGTATCAACCCACCCACCCAACCCACCCAACCCGGTTATCAAACCACCCAACCCTGGTATCAACCCACCCAACCCTGGTATCAACCAGCCCACCCCTGGTATCAACCCACCCAACCCTGGTATCAACCCACCCAACCCTGTTATCAACCCACCCAACCCTGCTATCAACCCACCCAACCCCTGTTATCAACCAGCCCAACCCTGGTATCAACCCACCCAACCCCTGTTATCAACCAACCCAACCCTGGTATCAACCCACCCAACCCTTTTATCAACCCACCCAACCCCATTATCAACCCACCCAACCCTGGTATCAACCCACCCAACCCTGGTATCAACCCACCCAACCCACCCAACCCTGGTATCAACCCACCCAACCCTGTTATCAACCAGCCCAACCCTGTTATCAAACCCACCCAACCCTGGTATCAACCCACCCAACCCTGTTGTCAACCCACCCAAACCCTGGTATCAACCCACCCAACCCTGTTATCAACCAGCCCAACCCTGGTGTCAACCCACCCACCCTGGGTATCAACCCACCCAACCCTGTTATCAACCAGCCCAACCCTGTTTCAACCAGCCCAACCCTGGTATCAACCCACCCAACCCTGTTTACAACCCACCCAACCCTGGTATCAACCCACCCAACCCTGTTATCAACCAGCCCAACCCTGGTGTCAACCCACCCAACCCTGGTATCAACCCACCCAACCCTGGTATCAACCACCCAACCTGTGTTTTCAACCCACCCAACCCTGCTATCAACCCACCCAACCCTGTTATCAACCAGCCCAACCCTGGTATCAACCCACCCAAACCCTGTTATCAACCAACCCAACCCTGGTATCAACCCACCCAACCCTTTTATCACCCACCCAACCCCATTATCAACCCACCCAACCCTGGTATCAACCCACCCAACCCTGGTATCAACCCACCCCAACCCTGTTATCAACCAGCCCAACCCTGTTATCAACCCACCCAACCCTGGTATCAACCCACCCAACCCTGTTATCAACCCACCCAACCCTGGTATCACCCACCCAACCCTGTTATCAACCAGCCCAACCCTGTATCAACCAGCCCAACCCTGGTATCAACCCACCCAACCCTGTTATCAACCCACCCAACCCTGCGTATCAACCCCACCCAACCCTGTTATCAACCAGCCCAACCCTGGTGTCAACCCACCCAACCCTGGTATCAACCCACCCAACCCTGGGTATCAACCCACCCAACCTGTTATCAACCCACCCAACCCTGCTATCAACCCACCCAACCCTGTTATCAACCAGCCCAACCCTGGTATCAACCCACCCAACCCTGTTTATCAACCAACCCAACCCTGGTATCAACCCACCCAACCTTTATCAACCCACCCAACCCCATTATCAACCCACCCAACCCTGGTATCAACCCACCCAACCCTGGTATCAACCCACCCAACCCACCCAACCCTGTTATCAACCCACCCAACCCTGGTATCAACCCACCCAACCCTGTTATCAACCAGCCCAACCCTGTTATCCAACCCACCCAACCCTGGTATCAACCCACCCAACCCTGGTATCAACCTACCCAACCCTGTTATCAACCAGCCGAACCCTGGTGTCAACCCACCCAACCCTGGTATCAACCCACCCAACCCTGTTATCAACCAGCCCAACCCTGTTATCAACCAGCCCAACCCTGGTATCAACCCACCCAACCCTGTTATCAACCCACCCAACCCTGTTATATACCAGCCCAACCCTGGTATCAACCCACCCACCCAACCACCCAACCCGGTTATCAACCCACCCAACCCTGGTATCAACCCACCCAACCCTGGTATCAACCAGCCCACCCCTGGTATCAACCCACCCAACCCTGGTATCAACCCACCCAACCCTGTTTATCAACCCACCCAACCCTGCTATCAACCCACCCACCCTGTTATCAACCCACCCAACCCTGTTATATACCAGCCCAACCCTGGTATCAACCCCACCCAACCCAACCCACCCAACCCGGTTATCAACCCACCCAACCCTGGTATCAACCCACCCAACCCTGGTATCAACCAGCCCAACCCTGTTATAAACCCACCCAACCCTGGTATCAACCAGCCCAACCCTGGTATCACCCCACCCAACCCTGTTATCAACCAGCCCAACCCTGTTATCAACCAGCCCAACCCTGGTATCAACCCACCCAACCCTGTTATCAACCCACCCAACCCTGTTATACCAGCCCAACCCTGGTATCAACCCACCCACCCAACCCACCCAACCCGTTTATCAACCCACCCAACCCTGGTATCAACCCACCCAACCCTGGTATCAACCAGCCCACCCCTGGTATCAACCCACCCAACCCTGGTATCAACCCACCCAACCCTGTTTCAACCCACCCAACCCTGCTATCAACCCACCCAACCCTGTTATCAACCAGCCCAACCCTGGTATCAACCCACCCAACCCTGTTATCAACCAACCAACCCTGGTATCAACCCACCCAACCCTTTTATCAACCCACCCAACCCCCATTATCAACCCACCCAACCCTGGTATCAACCCACCCAACCCTGGTATCAACCCACCCAACCCACCCAACCCCTGGTATCAACCCACCCAACCCTGTTATCAACCAGCCCAACCCTGTTATCAACCAGCCCAACCCTGTTATCAACCCACCCAACCCTGGTATCAACCCACCCAACCCTGTTGTCAACCCACCCAACCCTGGTATCAACCCACCCAACCCTGTTTATCAACCAGCCCAACCCTGGTGTCAACCCACCCAACCCTGGTATCAACCCACCCAACCCTGTTATCAACCAGCCCAACCCTGTTATCAACCAGCCCAACCCTGGTATCAACCCACCCAACCCTGTTATCAACCCACCCAACCCTGGTATCAACCCACCCAACCCTGTTATCAACCAGCCCAACCCTGGTGTCAACCCACCCAACCCTGGTATCAACCCACCCAACCCTGGTATCAACCCACCCAACCCTGTTTTCAACCCACCCAACCCTGCTATCAACCCACCCAACCCTGTTATCAACCAGCCCAACCCTGGTATCAACCCACCCAACCCTGTTATCAACCAACCCAACCCTGGTATCAACCCACCCAACCCTTTTATCAACCCACCCAACCCCATTATCAACCCACCCAACCCTGGTATCAACCCACCCAACCCTGGTATCAACCCACCCAACCCTGTTATCAACCAGCCCAACCCTGTTATCAACCCACCCAACCCTGGTATCAACCCACCCAACCCTGTTATCAACCCACCCAACCCTGGTATCAACCCACCCCAACCCTGTTATCAACCAGCCCAACCCGTTATCAACCAGCCCAACCCTGGTATCAACCCACCCAACCCGGTTATCAACCCACCCAACCCTGTATCAACCCACCCAACCCTGTTATCAACCAGCCCAACCCTGGTGTCAACCCACCCAACCCTGGTATCAACCCACCCAACCCTGGTATCAACCCACCCAACCCTGTTATCAACCCACCCAACCCTGCTATCAACCCACCCAACCCTGTTATCAACCAGCCCACCCTGGTATCAACCCACCCAACCCTGTTATCAACCAACCAACCCTGGTATCAACCACCCAACCCTTTTATCAACCCACCCAACCCCATTATCAACCCACCCAAACCCTGGTATCAACCCACCCAACCCTGGTATCAACCCACCCAACCCACCCAACCCTGTTATCAACCCACCCAACCCTGGTATCAACCCACCCAACCCTGTTATCAACCAGCCCAACCCTGTTATCAACCCACCCAACCCTGGTATCAACCCACCCAACCCTGGTATCAACCTACCCAACCCTGTTATCAACCAGCCGAACCCTGGTGTCAACCCACCCAACCCTGGTATCAACCCACCCAACCCTGTTATCAACCAGCCCAACCCTGTTATCAACCAGCCCAACCCTGGTATCAACCCACCCAACCCTGTTATCAACCCACCCAACCCTGTTATATACCAGCCCAACCCTGGTATCAACCCACCCACCCAACCCCACCCAACCCGGTTATCAACCCACCCAACCCTGGTATCAACCCACCCAACCCTGGTATCAACCAGCCCCACCCCTGGTATCAACCCACCCAACCCTGGTATCAACCCACCCAACCCTGTTATCAACCCACCCAACCCTGCTATCAACCCACCCAACCCTGTTATCAACCAGCCCAACCCTGGTATCAACCCACCCAACCCTGTTATCAACCAACCCAACCCTGGTATCAACCCACCCAACCCTTTTATCAACCCACCCAACCCCATTATCAACCCACCCAACCCTGGTATCAACCCACCCAACCCTGGTATCAACCCACCCAACCCACCCAACCCTGGTATCAACCCACCCAACCCTGTTATCAACCAGCCCAACCATGTTATCAAACCCACCCAACCCTGTTATCAACCCACCCAACCCTGTTGTCAACCCACCCAACCCTGGTATCAACCCACCCAACCCTGTTATCAACCAGCCCAACCCTGTTATCAACCAGCCCAACCCTGGTATCAACCCACCCAACCCCTGTTATCAACCCACCCAACCCTGGTATCAACCCACCCAACCCTGTTATCAACCAGCCCAACCCTGGTGTCAACCCACCCAACCCTGGTATCAACCCACCCAACCCTGGTATCAACCCACCCAACCCTGTTTTCAACCCACCCAACCCTGCTATCAACCCACCCAACCCTGTTATCAACCAGCCCAACCCCTGGTATCAACCCACCCAACCCTTTTATCAACCAACCCAACCCTGGTATCAACCCACCCAACCCTTTTATCAACCCACCCAACCCCATTATCAACCCACCCAACCCTGGTATCAACCCACCCAACCCTGGTATCAACCCACCCAACCCACCCAACCCTGGTATCAACCCACCCAACCCTGTTATCAACCAGCCCAACCCTGTTATCAACCCACCCAACCCTGGTATCAACCCACCCAACCCTGTTATCAACCCACCCAACCCTGGTATCAACCCACCCAACCCTGTTATCAACCAGCCCAACCCTGTTATCAACCAGCCCAACCCTGGTATCAACCCACCCAACCCTGTTATCAACCCACCCAACCCTGGTATCAACCCACCCAACCCTGTTATCAACCAGCCCAACCCTGGTGTCAACCCACCCAACCCTGGTATCAACCCACCCAACCCTGGTATCAACCCACCCAACCCTGTTATCAACCCACCCAACCCTGCTATCAACCCACCCAACCCTGTTATCAACCAGCCCAACCCTGGTATCAACCCACCCAACCCTGTTATCAACCAACCCAACCCTGGTATCAACCCACCCAACCCTTTTATCAACCCACCCAACCCCATTATCAACCCACCCAACCCTGGTATCAACCCACCCAACCCTGGTATCAACCCACCCAACCCACCCAACCCTGTTATCAACCCACCCAACCCTGGTATCAACCCACCCAACCCTGTTATCAACCAGCCCAACCCTGTTATCAACCCACCCAACCCTGGTATCAACCCACCCAACCCTGGTATCAACCCACCCAACCCTGTTATCAACCAGCCGAACCCTGGTGTCAACCCACCCAACCCTGGTATCAACCCACCCAACCCTGGTATCAACCAGCCCAACCCTGGTATCAACCAGCCCAACCCTGTTATCAACCCACCCAACCCTGGTATCAACCCACCCAACAATGTTATCAACCAACCCAACCCTGGTATCAACCCACCCAACCCTGGTATCAACCAGCCCAACCCTGGTATCAACCCACCCAACCCTGTTATCAACCAACCAACCCTGGTATCAACCCACCCAACCCTTTTATCAACCCACCCAACCCTGGTATCAACCAGCCCAACCCTGGTATCACCCCACCCAACCCTGTTATCAACCAGCCCAACCCTGTTATCAACCATCCCAACCCTGGTATCAACCCACCCAACCCTGTTATCAACCAGCCCAACCCTGGTATCAACCCACCCAACCCTGGTATCATCCCACCCAACCCACGCAACCCTGGTATCAACCCACCCAACCCACGCAACCCTGGTATCAACCCACACAACCCTGGTATCAACCCACCCAACCCATGCAACCCTGGTATCAACCAGCCCAACCCTGGTATCAACCCACCCAACCCTGTTATCAACCCACCCAACCCTGGTATCAACCCACCCAACCCTGGTATCAACCCACCCAACCCTGTTATCAACCCACCCAACCCTGGTATCAACCAGCCCAAACCTGGTATCAACCCACCCAACCCAATTATCAACCAGCCCAACCCTGGTATCAACCCACCCAGCCCTGGTATCAACCCACCCAACCCTGTTATCAACCCACCCAACCCTGGTATCAACCAGCCCAACCCTGGTATCAACCCACCCAACCCAATTATCAACCAGCCCAACCCTGGTATCAACCCACCCAGCCCTGGTATCAACCCACCCAACCCTGTTATCAACCCCCCCAACCCTGGTATCAACCCACCCAACCCTGGTATCAACCCACCCAACCCTGGTATCAAACCCCACCCAACCCTGGTATCAACCAGCCCAACCCTTTTATCAACCCACCCAACCCTGGTATCAACCAGCCCAACCCTGGTATCAACCCACCCAACCCCGTTATCAACCCACCCAACCCTGGTATCAACCCACCCAACCCTGGTATCAACCCACCCACCCAACCCCACCAACCCTGGTATCAACCAGCCCAACCCTGGTATCAACCAGCCCAACCCTGTTATAAACCCACCCAACCCTGGTATCAACCACCCAACCCTGGTATCACCCCACCCAACCCTGTTATCAACCCACCCAACCCTGTTATATACCAGCCCAACCCTGGTATCAACCCACCCACCCAACCCACCCAACCCGGTTATCAACCCACCCAACCCTGGTATCAACCCACCCAACCCTGGTATCAACCAGCCCACCCCTGGTATCAACCCACCCAACCCTGGTATCAACCCACCCAACCCTGTTATCAACCCACCCAACCCTGTTATATACCAGCCCAACCCTGGTATCAACCCACCCACCCAACCCACCCAACCCGGTTATCAACCCACCCAACCCTGGTATCAACCCACCCAACCCTGGTATCAACCAGCCCACCCTGGTATCAACCCACCCAACCCTGGTATCAACCCACCCAACCCTGTTATCAACCCACCCAACCCTGCTATCAACCCACCCAACCCTGTCATCAACCAACCCAACCCTGGTATCAACCCACCCAACCCTTTTATCAACCCACCCAACCCCATTATCACCCACCCAACCCTGGTATCAACCCACCCAACCCTGGTATCAACCCACCCAACCCACCCAACCCTGGTATCAACCCACCAAACCCTGTTATCAACCAGCCCAACCCTGTTATCAACCCACCCAACCCTGGTATCAACCCACCCCAACCCTGGTATCAACCCACCCAACCCTGTTATCAACCCACCCAACCCTGGTATCAACCCACCCAACCCTGGTATCAACCCACCCAACCCTGGTATCAACCCACCCAACCCTGGTATCAACCAGCCCAACCCTTTTATCAACCCACCAAACCCTGGTATCAACCAGCCCAACCCTGGTATCAACCCACCCAACCCCGTTATCAACCCACCCAACCCTGGTATCAACCCACCCAACCCTGGTATCAACCCACCCACCCAACCCCACCAACCCTGGTATCAACCAGACCAACCCTGGTATCAACCAGCCCAACCCTGTTATAAACCCACCCAACCCTGGTATCAACCAGCCCAACCCTGGTATCACCCCACCCAACCCTGTTATCAACCAGCCCAACCCTGTTATCAACCAGCCCAACCCTGGTATCAACCCACCCAACCCTGTTATCAACCCACCCAACCCTGTTATATACCAGCCCAACCCTGGTATCAACCCACCCACCCAACCCACCCAACCCGGTTATCAACCCACCCAACCCTGGTATCAACCCACCCAACCCTGGTATCAACCAGCCCACCCCTGGTATCAACCCACCCAACCCTGGTATCAACCCACCCAACCCTGTTATCAACCCACCCAACCCTGCTATCAACCCACCCAACCCTGTTATCAACCAGCCCAACCCTGGTATCAACCCACCCAACCCTGTAATCAACCAACCCAACCCTGGTATCAACCCACCCAACCCTTTTATCAACCCACCCAACCCCATTATCAACCCACCCAACCCTGGTATCAACCCACCCAACCCTGGTATCAACCCACCCAACCCACCCAACCCTGGTATCAACCCACCCAACCCTGTTATCAACCAGCCCAACCCTGTTATCAACCCACCCAACCCTGGTATCAACCCACCCAACCCTGTTGTCAACCCACCCAACCCTGGTATCAACCCACCCAACCCTGTTATCAACCAGCCCAACCCTGTTATCAACCAGCCCAACCCTGGTATCAACCCACCCAACCCTGTTATCAACCCACCCAACCCTGGTATCAACCCACCCAACCCTGTTATCAACCAGCCCAACCCTGGTGTCAACCCACCCAACCCTGGTATCAACCCACCCAACCCTGGTATCAACCCACCCAACCCTGTTTTCAACCCACCCAACCCTGCTATCAACCCACCCAACCCTGTTATCAACCAGCCCAACCCTGGTATCAACCCACCCAACCCTGTTATCAACCAACCCAACCCTGGTATCAACCCACCCAACCCTTTTATCAACCCACCCAACCCCATTATCAACCCACCCAACCCTGGTATCAACCCACCCAACCCTGGTATCAACCCACCCAACCCACCCAACCCTGGTATCAACCCACCCAACCCTGTTATCAACCAGCCCAACCCTGTTATCAACCCACCCAACCCTGGTATCAACCCACCCTGTTATCAACCCACCCAACCCTGGTATCAACCCACCCAACCCTGTTATCAACCAGCCCAACCCTGTTATCAACCAGCCCAACCCTGGTATCAACCCACCCAACCCTGTTATCAACCCACCCAACCCTGGTATCAACCCACCCAACCCTGTTATCAACCAGCCCAACCCTGGTGTCAACCCACCCAACCCTGGTATCAACCCACCCAACCCTGGTATCAACCCACCCAACCCTGTTATCAACCCACCCAACCCTGCTATCAACCCTATCCAACCCTGTTATCAACCAGCCCAACCCTGGTATCAACCCACCCAACCCTGTTATCAACCAACCCAACCCTGGTATCAACCCACCCAACCCTTTTATCAACCCACCCAACCCCATTATCAACCCACCCAACCCTGGTATCAACCCACCCAACCCTGGTATCAACCCACCCAACCCACCCAACCCTGTTATCAACCCACCCAACCCTGGTATCAACCCACCCAACCCTGTTATCAACCAGCCCAACCCTGTTATCAACCCACCCAACCCTGGTATCAACCCACCCAACCCTGGTATCAACCCACCCAACCCTGTTATCAACCAGCCGAACCCTGGTGTCAACCCACCCAACCCTGGTATCAACCCACCCAACCCTGTTATCAACCAGCCCAACCCTGTTATCAACCAGCCCAACCCTGGTATCAACCCACCCAACCCTGTTATCAACCCACCCAACCCTGTTATATACCAGCCCAACCCTGGTATCAACCCACCCACCCAACCCACCCAACCCGGTTATCAACCCACCCAACCCTGGTATCAACCCACCCAACCCTGGTATCAACCAGCCCACCCCTGGTATCAACCCACCCAACCCTGGTATCAACCCACCCAACCCTGTTATCAACCCACCCAACCCTGCTATCAACCCACCCAACCCTGTTATCAACCAGCCCAACCCTGGTATCAACCCACCCAACCCTGTTATCAACCAACCCAACCCTGGTATCAACCCACCCAACCCTTTTATCAACCCACCCAACCCCATTATCAACCCACCCAACCCTGGTATCAACCCACCCAACCCTGGTATCAACCCACCCAACCCACCCAACCCTGGTATCAACCCACCCAACCCTGTTATCAACCAGCCCAACCCTGTTATCAACCCACCCAACCCTGTTATCAACCCACCCAACCCTGTTGTCAACCCACCCAACCCTGGTATCAACCCACCCAACCCTGTTATCAACCAGCCCAACCCTGTTATCAACCAGCCCAACCCTGGTATCAACCCACCCAACCCTGTTATCAACCCACCCAACCCTGGTATCAACCCACCCAACCCTGTTATCAACCAGCCCAACCCTGGTGTCAACCCACCCAACCCTGGTATCAACCCACCCAACCCTGGTATCAACCCACCCAACCCTGTTTTCAACCCACCCAACCCTGCTATCAACCCACCCAACCCTGTTATCAACCAGCCCAACCCTGGTATCAACCCACCCAACCCTGTTATCAACCAACCCAACCCTGGTATCAACCCACCCAACCCTTTTATCAACCCACCCAACCCCATTATCAACCCACCCAACCCTGGTATCAACCCACCCAACCCTGGTATCAACCCACCCAACCCACCCAACCCTGGTATCAACCCACCCAACCCTGTTATCAACCAGCCCAACCCTGTTATCAACCCACCCAACCCTGGTATCAACCCACCCAACCCTGTTATCAACCCACCCAACCCTGGTATCAACCCACCCAACCCTGTTATCAACCAGCCCAACCCTGTTATCAACCAGCCCAACCCTGGTATCAACCCACCCAACCCTGTTATCAACCCACCCAACCCTGGTATCAACCCACCCAACCCTGTTATCAACCAGCCCAACCCTGGTGTCAACCCACCCAACCCTGGTATCAACCCACCCAACCCTGGTATCAACCCACCCAACCCTGTTATCAACCCACCCAACCCTGCTATCAACCCACCCAACCCTGTTATCAACCAGCCCAACCCTGGTATCAACCCACCCAACCCTGTTATCAACCAACCCAACCCTGGTATCAACCCACCCAACCCTTTTATCAACCCACCCAACCCCATTATCAACCCACCCAACCCTGGTATCAACCCACCCAACCCTGGTATCAACCCACCCAACCCACCCAACCCTGTTATCAACCCACCCAACCCTGGTATCAACCCACCCAACCCTGTTATCAACCAGCCCAACCCTGTTATCAACCCACCCAACCCTGGTATCAACCCACCCAACCCTGGTATCAACCCACCCAACCCTGTTATCAACCAGCCGAACCCTGGTGTCAACCCACCCAACCCTGGTATCAACCCACCCAACCCTGGTATCAACCAGCCCAACCCTGGTATCAACCAGCCCAACCCCTGTTATCAACCCACCCAACCCTGGTATCAACCCACCCAACAATGTTATCAACCAACCCAACCCTGGTATCAACCCACCCAACCCTGGTATCAACCAGCCCAACCCTGGTATCAACCCACCCAACCCTGTTATCAACCAACCAACCCTGGTATCAACCCACCCAACCCTTTTATCAACCCACCCAACCCTGGTATCAACCAGCCCAACCCTGGTATCACCCCACCCAACCCTGTTATCAACCAGCCCAACCCTGTTATCAACCATCCCAACCCTGGTATCAACCCACCCAACCCTGTTATCAACCAGCCCAACCCTGGTATCAACCCACCCACCCACCAAACACACCCAACCCACCCAACCCTGTTATCAACCCACCCAACCCTGGTATCAACCAGCCCAACCCTGGTATCAACCCACCCAACCCTGTTATCAACCAGCCCAACCCTGGTATCAACCCACCCAACCCTGGTATCAACCCACCCAACCCTGTTATCAACCCACCCAACCCTGCTATCAACCCACCCAACCCTGTTATCAACCAGCCCAACCCTGGTATCAACCCACCCAACCCTGTTATCAACCCACCCAACCCTGGTATCAACCCACCCAACCCTTTTATCAACCCACCCAACCCTGGTATCAACCAGCCCAACCCTGGTATCAACCCACCCAACCCCATTATCAACCCACCCAACCCTGGTATCAACCCACCCAACCCTGGTATCAACCCACCCAACCCTGTTATCAACCAGCCCCAACCCTGTTATCAACCCATCCAACCCTGGTATCAACCCACCCAACCCTGTTATCAACCCACCCAACCCTGGTATCAACCCACCCAACCCTGTTATCAACCAGCCCCAACCCTGGTGTCAACCCACCCAACCCTGGTATCAACCCACCCAACCCTGGTATCAACCAGCCCAACCCTGGTATCAACCAGCCCAACCCTGTTATCAACCCACCCAACCCTGGTATCAACCCACCCAACAATGTTATCAACCAACCCAACCCTGGTATCAACCCACCCAACCCTGGTATCAACCAGCCCAACCCTGGTATCAACCCACCCAACCCTGTTATCAACCAACCCAACCCTGGTATCAACCCACCCAACCCTTTTATCAACCCACCCAACCCTGGTATCAACCAGCCCAACCCTGGTATCACCCCACCCAACCCTGTTATCAACCAGCCCAACCCTGTTATCAACCAGCCCAACCCTGGTATCAACCCACCCAACCCTGGTATCAACCCACCCAACCCTGTTATCAACCCACCCAACCCTGGTATCAACCAGCCCAACCCTGGTATCACCCCACCCAACCCTGTTATCAACCAGCCCAACCCTGTTATCAACCATCCCAACCCTGGTATCAACCCACCCAACCCTGTTATCAACCCACCCAACCCTGTTATCAACCAGCCCAACCCTGGTATCAACCCACCCACCCACCAAACCCACCCAACCCACCCAACCCTGTTATCAACCCACCCAACCCTGGTATCAACCAGCCCAACCCTGGTATCAACCCACCCAACCCTGTTATCAACCAGCCCAACCCTGGTATCAACCCACCCAACCCTGGTATCAACCCACCCAACCCTGTTATCAACCCACCCAACCCTGCTATCAACCCACCCAACCCTGTTATCAACCAGCCCAACCCTGGTATCAACCCACCCAACCCTGTTATCAACCCACCCAACCCTGGTATCAACCCACCCAACCCTTTTATCAACCCACCCAACCCTGGTATCAACCAGCCCAACCCTGGTATCAACCCACCCAACCCCATTATCAACCCACCCAACCCTGGTATCAACCCACCCAACCCTGTTATCAACCAACCCAACCCTGGTATCAACCCACCCAACCCTTTTATCAACCCACCCAACCCTGGTATCAACCAGCCCAACCCTGGTATCACCCCACCCAACCCTGTTATCAACCAGCCCAACCCTGTTATCAACCAGCCCAACCCTGGTATCAACCCACCCAACCCTGGTATCAACCCACCCAACCCTGTTATCAACCCACCCAACCCTGGTATCAACCAGCCCAACCCTGGTATCACCCCACCCAACCCTGTTATCAACCAGCCCAACCCTGTTATCAACCATCCCAACCCTGGTATCAACCCACCCAACCCTGTTATCAACCCACCCAACCCTGTTATCAACCAGCCCAACCCTGGTATCAACCCACCCACCCACCAAACCCACCCAACCCACCCAACCCTGTTATCAACCCACCCAACCCTGGTATCAACCAGCCCAACCCTGGTATCAACCCACCCAACCCTGTTATCAACCAGCCCAACCCTGGTATCAACCCACCCAACCCTGGTATCAACCCACCCAACCCTGTTATCAACCCACCCAACCCTGCTATCAACCCACCCAACCCTGTTATCAACCAGCCCAACCCTGGTATCAACCCACCCAACCCTGTTATCAACCCACCCAACCCTGGTATCAACCCACCCAACCCTTTTATCAACCCACCCAACCCTGGTATCAACCAGCCCAACCCTGGTATCAACCTACCCAACCCCATTATCAACCCACCCAACCCTGGAATCAACCCACCCAACCCTGGTATCAACCCACCCAACCCACCCAACCCTGGTATCAACCAGCCCAACCCTGGTATCAACCAGCCCAACCCTGTTATCAACCCACCCAACCCTGGTATCAACCCACCCGACTCTGTTATCAACCCACCCAACCCTGGTATCAACCTACCCAACCCTGTTATCAACCCACCCAACCCTGGTATCAACCCACCCAACCCTGGTATCAACCAGCCCAACCCTGGTATCAACCCACCCAACCCTGTTATCAACCCACCAACCCTGGTATCAACCCACCCAACCCTGGTATCAACCAGCCCAACCCTGGTATCAACCCACCCAACCCTGTTATCAACCAGCCCAACCCTGGTATCAACCCACCCAACCCTGTTATCAACCCACCCAACCCTGCTATCAACCCACCCAACCCTGGTATCAACCAGCCCTACCCTGGTATCAACCCACCCAACCCCGTTATCAACCCACCCAACCCTGCTATCAACCCACCCAACCCTGTTATCAACCAGCCCAACCCTGGTATCAACCCACCCAACCCTGTTATCAACCCACCCAACCCTGTTATCAACCCACCCAACCCTGTTATCAACCAGCCCAACCCTGGTATCAACCCACCCACCAAACCCACCCAACCCACCCAACCCTGTTATCAACCCACCCAACCCTGGTATCAACCAGCCCAACCCTGGTATCAACCCACCCAACCCTGTTATCAACCAGCCCAACCCTGGTATCAACCCACCCAACCCTGGTATCAACCCACCCAACCCTGTTATCAACCCACCCAACCCTGCTATCAACCCACCCAACCCTGTTATCAACCAGCCCAACCCTGGTATCAACCCACCCAACCCTGTTATCAACCCACCCAACCCTGGTATCAACCCACCCAACCCTTTTATCAACCCACCCAACCCTGGTATCAACCCACCCAACCCTTTTATCAACCCACCCAACCCTGGTATCAACCAGCCCAACCCTGGTATCAACCCACCCAACCCCATTATCAACCCACCCAACCCTGGTATCAATCCACCCAACCCTGGTATCAACCCACCCAACCCACCCAACCCTGGTATCAACCAGCCCAACCCTGGTATCAACCAGCCCAACCCTGTTATCAACCCACCCAACCCTGGTATCAACCCACCCGACCCTGTTATCAACCCACCCAACCCTGGTATCAACCCACCCAACCCTGTTATCAACCCACCCAACCCTGTTATCAACCCACCCAACCCTGTTATCAACCTGCCCAACCCTGGTATCAACCTACCCAACCCTGGTATCAACCTACCCAACCCTGTTATCAATCAGCCCAACCCTGGTATCAATCCACCCAACCCTGTTATCAACCCACCCAACCCTGCTATCAACCCACCCAACCCTGTTATCAACCAGCCCAACCCTGGTATCAACCCACCCAACCCTGTTATCAACCCACCCAACCCTGGTATCAACCCACCCAACCCTGGTATCAACCAGCCCTACCCTGGTATCAACCCACCCAACCCTTTTATCAACCCACCCAACCCTGGTATCAACCATCCCTACCCTGGTATCAACCCACCCAACCCCGTTATCAACCCACCCAACCCTGCTATCAACCCACCCAACCCTGTTATCAACCAGCCCAACCCTGGTATCAACCCACCCAACCCTGTTATCAACCCACCCAACCCTGGTATCAACCCACCCAACCCTGGTATCAACCCACCCAACCCTGGTATCAACCAGCCCTACCCTGGTATCAACCCACCCAACCCTTTTATCAACCCACTCAACCCTGGTATCAACCAGCCCTACCCTGGTATCAACCCACCCAACCCCGTTATCAACCCACCCAACCCTGGTATCAACCCACCCAACCCTGGTATCAACCCACCCAACCCACCCATCCCTGGTATCAACCAGCCCAACCCTGGTATCAACCAGCCCAACCCTGTTATCAACCCACCCAACCCTGGTATCAACCCACCCAACCCTGGTATCAACCAGCCCAACCCTGTTATCAACCCACCCAACCCTGGTATCAACCAGCCCAACCCTGGTATCAACCAGCCCAACCCTGGTATCAACCCACCCAACCCTGTTATCAACCCACCCAACCCTGTTATCAACCAGCCCAACCCTGGTATCAACCCACCCACCCAACCCACCCAACCCACCCAACCCTGGTATCAACCAGCCCAACCCTGGTATCAACCCACCCAACCCTGTTATCAACCAGCCCAACCCTGGTATCATCCCACCCAACCCTGTTATCAACCCACCCAACCCTGGTATCAACCCACCCAACCCTTTTATCAACCCACCCAACCCTGGTATCAACCCACCCAACCCTGGTATCAACCCACCCAACCCTGGTATCAACCAGCCCAACCCTGTTATCAACCCACCCAACCCTGGTATCAACCAGCCCAACCCTGGTATCAACCAGCCCAACCCTGGTATCAACCCACCCAACCCTGTTATCAACCCACCCAACCCTGTTATCAACCAGCCCAAACCTGGTATCAACCCACCCACCCAACCCACCCAACCCACCAAACCCTGTTATCAACCCACCCAACCCTGGTATCAACCAGCCCAACCCTGGTATCAACCCACCCAACCCTGTTATCAACCAGCCCAACCCTGGTATCATCCCACCCAACCCTGTTATCAACCCACCCAACCCTGGTATCAACCCACCCAACCCTTTTATCAACCCACCCAACCCTGGTATCAACCCACCCACCCAACCCACCCAACCCACCCAACCCACCCAACCCTGTTATCAACCCACCCAACCCTGGTATCAACCAACCCAACCCTGGTATCAACCCACCCAACCCTGTTATCAACCAGCCCAACCCTGGTATCATCCCACCCAACCCTGTTATCAACCCACCCAACCCTGGTATCAACCCACCCAACCCTTTTATCAACCCACCCAACCCTGGTATCAACCAGCCCAACCCTGGTATCAACCCACCCAACCCCGTTATCAACCCACCCAACCCTGGTATCAACCCACCCAACCCTGGTATCAACCCACCCAACCCACCCAACCCTGGTATCAACCCACCCAACCCTGTTATCAACCCACCCAACCTTGGTATCAACCCACCCAACCCTGGTATCAACCAGCCCAACCCTGGTATCAACCCACCCAACCCTGTTATCAACCCACCCAACCCTGGTATCAACCCACCCAACCCTGGTATCAACCCACCCAACCCTGTTATCAACCCACCCAACCCTGGTATCAACCAGCCCAACTCTGGTATCAACCAGCTAAATAGATAACAGGCAGGCTTAGGGTTAGGAAAGGGAGTGTACTAAAAGCACACATTACAACTTGGTAAAAAAAACACACTGCATCAGCAAATAGTGACTGGACCCAAGTTATGGTTTATAATTTATGGGCTCTAAAATTTACAGCTCTACAAAGTACGGCCTGTACAATTCATGGCCTCTATAAATTATGGTCTTTACAAATGATGGCCTCTACAACGTATGTTCTCTACAACGTATGGTCTCTACAACGTATTGTCTCTACAACGTATGGCCTCTACAAATGATGGCCTCTACAACGTATGGCCTCTACAACGTATGGGCTCTACAACGTATGGCCTCTACAACGTATGGCCTCTACAATGTATTGTATCTACAACGTATGGTCTCTACAATGTATGTGCTCTACAATGTCTGGCCTCTACAACGTATGGCCTCTACAACGTATGGCCTCTACAACGTATGGCCTCTACAACGTATGGCCTCTACAACGTATGGCCTCTACAACGTATGGTCTCTACAATGTATTGTATCTACAACGTATGGCCTCTACAACGTATGGCCTCTACAATGTATGGCCTCTACAATGTATGGTCACACACACATGACCTGGCGATGACCTGGAGATGGCTACAGGAACATATCAAAGACAGAACCACAGACAGCTGCTCTGACAGGGCCTGGACCTGCTTACTGACCTAGAGGCAACAGACACATCACAGACATAGATATCACATCCACAGACAGGGTCTGCTCACTGACCCAGGGACAATAGACACATCACAACCTACTGACACAGACACATCACAACACACTGACACAGACACATCACAACACACTGACACAGACACATCACAACCTACTGACACAGACACATCACAACCTACTGACATAGACACATCACAACCTACTGACACAGACACATCACAACCTACTGACACAGACACATCACAACCTACTGACACAGACACATCACAACCTACTGACACAGACACATCACAACCTACTGACACAGACACATCACAACCACCAACCACAGACACATCACAAAACACTGACACAGACACATCACAACCTACTGACACAGACACATCACAACCTACTGACACAGACACTTCACAACCTACTGACACAGACACATCACAACCTACTGACACAGACACATCACAACCTACTGACACAGACACATCACAACCTACTGACACAGACACATCACAACCTACTGACACAGACACATCACAACCTACTGACACAGACACATCACAACACACTGACACAGACACATCACAACACACTGACACAGACACATCACAACCTACTGACACAGACACATCACAACCTACTGACACAGACACATCACAACAGACTGACACAGACACATCACAACCACCAACCACAGACACATCACAACACACTGACACAGACACATCACAACACACTGACACAGACACATCACAACCTACTGACACAGACACATCACAACACACTGACACAGACACATCACAACCTACTGACACAGACACATCACAACCTACTGACACAGACACATCACAACACACTGACACAGACACATCACAACACACTCTCAGTCATGGTAACAAATGTCCCGGGGTGATTGTGATTGTGTCATCAAACAGGCAAAGTGTCATTACAGGACTAAGATCGAATCGTACTGAGCTGGCTCTGATGCTGCTCCACTGATGTGGCAGGGCTTGTCACAGATTACTCAGGGAAACCCAACAGTGAGCTGCCCGGTGGTACTCGAGCCTACCAGACGAGCAAAATGTTTTCTGTGCTCGCTTCAAGACACTGAGCCATGAATGAGAGCACCAGCCTTTCCGGATGACTCTGTGATGTCGCTTTCCGTAGCCGATATGAGTAAGACCTTTAAACAGGTTAACGTTTGTAAGGCCGCCTGGGGTCAGATGTAATACCAGGACGCGAACTCAGAGCATAAACTGACCAACTGGCAGGTGTCTTCCCTGACATTTTTCAACTGTGCTCAGGTTGACCGGGTCTGTAATGCAGACCCGGCAAACTTGTTTCAAACAGACCACCATAGACCACGTGCCCAAAAACACCAATGTAGCCTACCTAAATGACAATCAGACAGTAGCACTCACGTCTGTAGCCATGAAATGCTTTGAAAAGGCTGGTGATGGCTCACATCAACATCATCATCCTAGACACCCTGGACCCACTCCAGTTCGCATACCGCCCCAACAGATACACAGATGACACAATCTCTATTGCACCCCACAGCCCAGATTGACTAAGGCTCAGCATTCAGCACCATAGTCGCCTCCAAGCTCATTACCAAGCTCAGGACCCTGGGACTGAACACCTTCTTCTGCAACTGTATATAGCACAGTTATTTCCTGGTACTTCCTGTATATAGCACAGTTATTTCCTGGTACTTCCTGTATATAGCACAGTTATTTCCTGGTACTTCCTGTATATAGCCAAGTTATTTCCTGGTACTTCCTGTATATGGCCAAGTTATTACCAGGTACTTCCTGTATATGGCCAAGTTATTACCAGGTACTTCCTGTATATAGCCAAGTTATTACCAGGTACTTCCTGTATATAGCACAGTTATTACCAGGTACTTCCTGTATATAGCCAAGTTATTACCAGGTACTTCCTGTATATGGCCAAGTTATTACCAGGTACTTCCTGTATATGGCCAAGTTATTACCAGGTACTTCCTGTATATAGCACAGTTATTTTTACACCTCATTGTTATTTGCTATTTTGTGTATTTATTCCTCGTGTCACATTTCTATATATTTGTTTTTATCTTTCTCTCTGAATGGTTGGAAAAGGACCCGTAAGTAATTATTTGATTGCTAGTCTACAACTGTTGTTTACGAAGCGTGTGACAAATAAAATGTGATTTGATTTTGATTTAGTGCCCTACTTTTGACTACAGTCCATCCCTATGTACAGAGCCCCTCTGGTCTAAAGTAGTGCATTATATAGGGAATAGGGTGCCATAGGGTCCTGGTCTAAAGTAGTGCACTATATAGGGAATAGGGTGCCATAGGGTCCTGGTCTAAAGTAGTGCACTATATAGGGAATAGAGTGCCATAGGGTCCTGGTCTAAAGTAGTGCACTATATAGGGAATAGAGTGCCATAGGGTCCTGGTCTAAAGTAGTGCACTATATAGGGAATAGAGTGCCATAGGGTCCTGGTCTAAAGTAGTGCACTATATAGGGAATAGAGTGCCATAGGGTCCTGGTCTAAAGTAGTGCACTATATAGGGAATAGAGTGCCATAGGGTCCTGGTCTAAAGTAGTGCACTATATAGGGAATAGAGTGCCATAGGGTCCTGGTCTAAAGTAGTGCACTATATAGGGAATAGGGTGCCATTTAAGATGCATATATCACACATCCTACTAAAAGTACGCTCTGACTCAGTATTTAACTAAACCACACAAGCATCTAATATTTCAGTACAAGAGCACTGTTGGAGAAGTAATAATGGTTGTTTTTTAGTTTTTGGAAATGAACAAACAAAATATTTTCAGAGTCTGTCTTACAGACCTCTCCTTAGATGAATATGAAGAGGAAGCATCAGACCAGTATTGGGAGTGACAGGCTCCCAATAAGAGTATGAAACATGAGCAGAGTGAGACGGAGGGTTGTAGCTCAGCCAGGTCACACCTGACACAAGTCAGTATTTAACGTCGTCCTTGTCTGAGGACGTTGTGGAAACTGGCCACTAGAGGCAACACTGAGCGCTGTTACCGTCAAGTAGGTTTCGGTTCACGCCTAATCTCAACCTAATCTCAACCCTAACCTTAAAAATGAATGCCTAAACTGCCGGGGCGGCAGGGTAGCCTAGTGGTAACCGGAAGGTTGCAAGTTCAAACCCCCGAGCTGACAAGGTGTAAATCTGTCGTTCTGCCCCTGAACAGGCAGTTAAACCCACTGTTCCCAGGCCGTCATTGAAAATAAGAATTTGTTCTTAACTGACTTGCCTGGTTAAATAAAAATAAAAAATAAAAACCTGAACACTTTGAACATTGACGTTTGAGACTATGAGAGCTAGTTGTGTAGCTAAGCTTATTTTCGCAGATAAGTTATGTGAAAATGTTTAGCAAGGGATTTATCGAGATTCCTGTCGTGAGAACCTTACAAATTTCCATGGTTCCATAGATCAGGTAATTAAACAGAAATGGAATACTTTCCATTGTTATTGAGAGGAAACAGAACAAGAGAGATCTGGGATGGGGTTTAGGAGGGTGAATGGAGCCACCCAGGCTGTTCATTTATTGGTTTGTTCACTCATCCTCTTCTGCTTCCACATTATATGTCTGCAATATCTATTTATCCTGTCCACCTCATATGTGTACACGAGGATCCTCTTGTTCCTCACAAACCACAGACTCACGCCCCATCATAGGTAGAGGTGTTGAGTACCAAGGCAGATGGAGCCTATATCTCCCACTGCGTTTTAATGGGACAACGAGACCCATAAAGCCACTCAGAGCTGGGAATCACTAGTGGTATGAAGCAGGGAAGAAAAAGGGAAGAGGAGGTGGAGGGAGAAGGGTGGGAGGAGGATGGATTGAGGAGGGATGACGAGGGGGAAGAGGGGGTGGAGGGAGAAGGGTGGGAGGAGGATGGATTGAGGAGGGATGACGAGGGGGAAGAGGAGGTGGAGGGAGAAGGGTGGGAGGAGGATGGATTGAGGAGGGATGACGAGGGGGAAGAGGAGGTGGAGGGAGAAGGGTGGGAGGAGGATGGATTGAGGAGGGATGACGAGGGGGAAGAGGAGGTGGAGGGAGAAGGGTGGGAGGAGGATGGATTGAGGAGGGATGACGAGGGGGAAGAGGGGGTGGAGGGAGAAGGGTGGGAGGAGGATGGGTTGAGGAGGGATGACGAGGGGGAAGAGGGGGTGGAGGGAGAAGGGTGGGAGGAGGGTGGATTGAGGAGGGATGACGAGGGGGAAGAGGGGGTGGAGGGAGAAGGGTGGGAGGAGGATGGATTGAGGAGGGATGACGAGGGGGAAGAGGGGGTGGAGGGAGAAGGGTGGGAGGAGGATGGATTGAGGAGGGATGACGAGGGGGAGGAGGAGGTGGAGGGAGAAGGGTGGGAGTGGGATGGATTGAGGAGGGATGATGAGGGGGAAGAGGGGGTGGAGGGAGAAGGGTGGGAGGAGGATGGATTGAGGAGGGATGACGAGGGGGAAGAGGGGGTGGAGGGAGAAGGGTGGGAGGAGGATGGATTGAGGAGGGATGACGAGGGGGAAGAGGGGGTGGAGGGAGAAGGGTGGGAGGAGGATGGATTGAGGAGGGATGACGAGGGGGAAGAGGAGGTTGAGGGAGAAGGGTGGGAGGAGGATGGATTGAGGAGGGATGACGAGGGGGAAGAGGGGGTGGAGGGAGAAGGGTGGGAGGAGGATGGATTGAGGAGGGATGACGAGGGGGAAGAGGGGGTGGAGGGAGAAGGGTGGGAGGAGGATGGATTGAGGAGGGATGACGAGGGGGAAGAGGAGGTGGAGGGAGAAGGGTGGGAGGAGGATGGATTGAGGAGGGATGACGAGGGGGAAGAGGGGGTGGAGGGAGAAGGGTGGGAGGAGGATGGATTGAGGAGGGATGACGAGGGGGAAGAGGGGGTGGGAGGGAGAAGGGTGGGAGGAGGGTGGATTGAGGAGGGATGACGAGGGGGAAGAGGAGGTGGAGGGAGAAGGGTGAGAGGAGGGTGGATTGAGGAGGGATGACGAGGGGGAAGAGGGGGTGGAGGGAGAAGGGTGGGAGGAGGATGGATTGAGGAGGGATGACGAGGGGGAAGAGGGGGTGGAGGGAGAAGGGTGAGAGGAGGATGGGTTGAGGAGGGATGACGAGGGGGAAGAGGGGGTGGAGGGAGAAGGGTGGGAGGAGGATGGATTGAGGAGGGATGACGAGGGGGAAGAGGAGGTGGAGGGAGAAGGGTGAGAGGAGGGTGGATTGAGGAGGGATGACGAGGGGGAAGAGGGGGTGGAGGGAGAAGGGTGGGAGGAGGATGGATTGAGGAGGGATGATGAGGGGGAAGAGGAGGTGGAGGGAGAAGGGTGGGAGGAGGGTGGATTGAGGAGGGATGACGAGGGGGAAGAGGGGGTGGAGGGAGAAGGGTGGGAGGAGGATGGATTGAGGAGGGATGATGAGGGGGAAGAGGAGGTGGAGGGAGAAGGGTGGGAGGAGGGTGGATTGAGGAGGGATGACGAGGGGGAAGAGGGGGTGGAGGGAGAAGGGTGGGAGGAGGATGGATTGAGGAGGGATGACGAGGGGGAAGAGGGGGTGGAGGGAGAAGGGTGGGAGGAGGGTGGATTGAGGAGGGATGACGAGGGGGAAGAGGGGGTGGAGGGAGAAGGGTGGGAGGAGGATGGGTTGAGGAGGGATGACGAGGGGGAAGAGGGGGTGGAGGGAGAAGGGTGGGAGGAGGATGGATTGAGGAGGGATGATGAGGGGGAAGAGGAGGTGGAGGGAGAAGGGTGGGAGGAGGGTGGATTGAGGAGGGATGACGAGGGGGAAGAGGGGGTGGAGGGAGAAGGGTGGGAGGAGGATGGATTGAGGAGGGATGACGAGGGGGAAGAGGAGGTGGAGGGAGAAGGGTGAGAGGAGGGTGGATTGAGGAGGGATGATGAGGGGGAAGAGGGGGTGGAGGGAGAAGGGTGGGAGGAGGATGGATTGAGGAGGGATGACGAGGGGGAAGAGGGGGTGGAGGGAGAAGGGTGAGAGGAGGATGGGTTGAGGAGGGATGACGAGGGGGAAGAGGGGGTGGAGGGAGAAGGGTGGGAGGAGGATGGATTGAGGAGGGATGACGAGGGGGAAGAGGAGGTGGAGGGAGAAGGGTGAGAGGAGGGTGGATTGAGGAGGGATGACGAGGGGGAAGAGGGGGTGGAGGGAGAAGGGTGGGAGGAGGATGGATTGAGGAGGGATGATGAGGGGGAAGAGGAGGTGGAGGGAGAAGGGTGGGAGGAGGGTGGATTGAGGAGGGATGACGAGGGGGAAGAGGGGGTGGAGGGAGAAGGGTGGGAGGAGGATGGATTGAGGAGGGATGATGAGGGGGAAGAGGAGGTGGAGGGAGAAGGGTGGGAGGAGGGTGGATTGAGGAGGGATGACGAGGGGGAAGAGGGGGTGGAGGGAGAAGGGTGGGAGGAGGATGGATTGAGGAGGGATGACGAGGGGGAAGAGGGGGTGGAGGGAGAAGGGTGGGAGGAGGGTGGATTGAGGAGGGATGACGAGGGGGAAGAGGGGGTGGAGGGAGAAGGGTGGGAGGAGGATGGGTTGAGGAGGGATGACGAGGGGGAAGAGGGGGTGGAGGGAGAAGGGTGGGAGGAGGATGGATTGAGGAGGGATGATGAGGGGGAAGAGGAGGTGGAGGGAGAAGGGTGGGAGGAGGGTGGATTGAGGAGGGATGACGAGGGGAAGAGGGGGTGGAGGGAGAAGGGTGGGAGGAGGATGGATTGAGGAGGGATGACGAGGGGGAAGAGGGGGTGGAGGGAGAAGGGTGGGAGGAGGATGGATTGAGGAGGGATGACGAGGGGGAGGAGGAGGTGGAGGGAGAAGGGTGGGAGTGGGATGGATTGAGGAGGGATGATGAGGGGGAAGAGGGGGTGGAGGGAGAAGGGTGGGAGGAGGATGGATTGAGGAGGGATGACGAGGGGGAAGAGGGGGTGGAGGGAGAAGGGTGGGAGGAGGATGGGGGATTGAGGAGGGATGACGAGGGGGAAGAGGGGGTGGAGGGAGAAGGGTGGGAGGAGGATGGATTGAGGAGGGATGACGAGGGGGAAGAGGAGGTGGAGGGAGAAGGGTGGGAGGAGGATGGATTGAGGAGGGATGACGAGGGGGAAGAGGGGGGTGGAGGGAGAAGGGTGGGAGGAGGATGGATTGAGGAGGGATGACGAGGGGGAAGAGGGGGTGGAGGGAGAAGGGTGGGAGGAGGATGGATTGAGGAGGGATGACGAGGGGGAAGAGGAGGTGGAGGGAGAAGGGTGGGAGGAGGATGGATTGAGGAGGGATGACGAGGGGGAAGAGGGGGTGGAGGGAGAAGGGTGGGAGGAGGATGGATTGAGGAGGGATGACGAGGGGGAAGAGGGGGTGGGAGGGAGAAGGGTGGGAGGAGGGTGGATTGAGGAGGGATGACGAGGGGGAAGAGGAGGTGGAGGGAGAAGGGTGAGAGGAGGGTGGATTGAGGAGGGATGACGAGGGGGAAGAGGGGGTGGAGGGAGAAGGGTGGGAGGAGGATGGATTGAGGAGGGATGACGAGGGGGAAGAGGGGGTGGAGGGAGAAGGGTGAGAGGAGGATGGATTGAGGAGGGATGACGAGGGGGAAGAGGGGGTGGAGGGAGAAGGGTGGGAGGAGGATGGATTGAGGAGGGATGACGAGGGGGAAGAGGAGGTGGAGGGAGAAGGGTGAGAGGAGGGTGGATTGAGGAGGGATGACGAGGGGGAAGAGGGGGTGGAGGGAGAAGGGTGGGAGGAGGATGGATTGAGGAGGGATGATGAGGGGGAAGAGGAGGTGGAGGGAGAAGGGTGGGAGGAGGGTGGATTGAGGAGGGATGACGAGGGGGAAGAGGGGGTGGAGGGAGAAGGGTGGGAGGAGGATGGATTGAGGAGGGATGATGAGGGGGAAGAGGAGGTGGAGGGAGAAGGGTGGGAGGAGGGTGGATTGAGGAGGGATGACGAGGGGGAAGAGGGGGTGGAGGGAGAAGGGTGGGAGGAGGATGGATTGAGGAGGGATGACGAGGGGGAAGAGGGGGTGGAGGGAGAAGGGTGGGAGGAGGATGGATTGAGGAGGGATGACGAGGGGGAAGAGGAGGTGGAGGGAGAAGGGTGGGAGGAGGATGGATTGAGGAGGGATGACGAGGGGGAAGAGGGGGTGGAGGGAGAAGGGTGGGAGGAGGATGGATTGAGGAGGGATGACGAGGGGGAAGAGGAGGTGGAGGGAGAAGGGTGGGAGGAGGGTGGTTTGAGGAGGGATGACGAGGGGGAAGAGGGGGTGGAGGGGGAAGGGTGGGAGGAGGATGGATTGAGGAGGGATGACGAGGGGGAAGAGGAGGTGGAGGGAGAAGGGTGGGAGGAGGATGGATTGAGGAGGGATGACGAGGGGGAAGAGGAGGTGGAGGGAGAAGGGTGGGAGGAGGATGGATTGAGGAGGGATGACGAGAGGGAAGAGGGGGTGGAGGGAGAAGGGTGGGAGGAGGATGGATTGAGGAGGGATGACGAGGGGGAAGAGGGGGTGGAGGGAGAAGGGTGGGAGGAGGATGGATTGAGGAGGGATGACGAGGGGGAAGAGGAGGTGGAGGGAGAAGGGTGGGAGGAGGATGGGTTGAGGAGGGATGACGAGGGGGAAGAGGGGGTGGAGGGAGAAGGGTGGGAGGAGGATGGATTGAGGAGGGATGACGAGGGGGAAGAGGGGGTGGGAGGGAGAAGGGTGGGAGGAGGGTGGATTGAGGAGGGATGACGAGGGGGAAGAGGAGGTGGAGGGAGAAGGGTGAGAGGAGGGTGGATTGAGGAGGGATGACGAGGGGGAAGAGGGGGTGGAGGGAGAAGGGTGGGAGGAGGATGGATTGAGGAGGGATGACGAGGGGGAAGAGGGGGTGGAGGGAGAAGGGTGAGAGGAGGATGGATTGAGGAGGGATGACGAGGGGGAAGAGGGGGTGGAGGGAGAAGGGTGGGAGAAGGATGGATTGAGGAGGGATGACGAGAGGGAAGAGGAGGTGGAGGGAGAAGGGTGAGAGGAGGGTGGATTGAGGAGGGATGACGAGGGGGAAGAGGGGGTGGAGAGAGAAGGGTGGGAGGAGGATGGATTGAGGAGGGATGACGAGGGGGAAGAGGAGGTGGAGGGAGAAGGGTGGCAGGAGGATGGATTGAGGAGGGATGATGAGGGGGAAGAGGGAGGGATGAGTGGTGGGGTTTTGGAGGGAGGGAGGGAGGGAGGGAGGAGGATGGATTGAGGAGGGATGACGAGAGGGAAGAGGGGGTGGAGGGAGAAGGGTGGGAGGAGGATGGATTGAGGAGGGATGACGAGGGGGAAGAGGGGGTGGAGGGAGAAGGGTGGGAGGAGGATGGATTGAGGAGGGATGACGAGGGGGAAGAGGAGGTGGAGGGAGAAGGGTGGGAGGAGGATGGGTTGAGGAGGGATGACGAGGGGGAAGAGGGGGTGGAGGGAGAAGGGTGGGAGGAGGATGGATTGAGGAGGGATGACGAGGGGGAAGAGGGGGTGGGAGGGAGAAGGGTGGGAGGAGGGTGGATTGAGGAGGGATGACGAGGGGGAAGAGGAGGTGGAGGGAGAAGGGTGAGAGGAGGGTGGATTGAGGAGGGATGACGAGGGGGAAGAGGGGGTGGAGGGAGAAGGGTGGGAGGAGGATGGATTGAGGAGGGATGACGAGGGGGAAGAGGGGGTGGAGGGAGAAGGGTGAGAGGAGGATGGATTGAGGAGGGATGACGAGGGGGAAGAGGGGGTGGAGGGAGAAGGGTGGGAGGAGGATGGATTGAGGAGGGATGACGAGGGGGAAGAGGAGGTGGAGGGAGAAGGGTGGGAGGAGGATGGGTTGAGGAGGGATGACGAGGGGGAAGAGGGGGTGGAGGGAGAAGGGTGGGAGGAGGATGGATTGAGGAGGGATGACGAGGGGGAAGAGGGGGTGGGAGGGAGAAGGGTGGGAGGAGGGTGGATTGAGGAGGGATGACGAGGGGGAAGAGGAGGTGGAGGGAGAAGGGTGAGAGGAGGGTGGATTGAGGAGGGATGACGAGGGGGAAGAGGGGGTGGAGGGAGAAGGGTGGGAGGAGGATGGATTGAGGAGGGATGACGAGGGGGAAGAGGGGGTGGAGGGAGAAGGGTGAGAGGAGGATGGATTGAGGAGGGATGACGAGGGGGAAGAGGGGGTGGAGGGAGAAGGGTGGGAGAAGGATGGATTGAGGAGGGATGACGAGAGGGAAGAGGAGGTGGAGGGAGAAGGGTGAGAGGAGGGTGGATTGAGGAGGGATGACGAGGGGGAAGAGGGGGTGGAGAGAGAAGGGTGGGAGGAGGATGGATTGAGGAGGGATGACGAGGGGGAAGAGGAGGTGGAGGGAGAAGGGTGGCAGGAGGATGGATTGAGGAGGGATGATGAGGGGGAAGAGGGAGGGATGAGTGGTGGGGTTTTGGAGGGAGGGAGGGAGGGAGGGAGGAGGATGGATTGAGGAGGGATGACGAGAGGGAAGAGGGGGTGGAGGGAGAAGGGTGGGAGGAGGATGGATTGAGGAGGGATGACGAGGGGGAAGAGGGGGTGGAGGGAGAAGGGTGGGAGGAGGATGGATTGAGGAGGGATGACGAGGGGGAAGAGGAGGTGGAGGGAGAAGGGTGGGAGGAGGATGGGTTGAGGAGGGATGACGAGGGGGAAGAGGGGTGGAGGGAGAAGGGTGGGAGGAGGATGGATTGAGGAGGGATGACGAGGGGGAAGAGGGGGTGGGAGGGAGAAGGGTGGGAGGAGGGTGGATTGAGGAGGGATGACGAGGGGGAAGAGGAGGTGGAGGGAGAAGGGTGAGAGGAGGGTGGATTGAGGAGGGATGACGAGGGGGAAGAGGGGGTGGAGGGAGAAGGGTGGGAGGAGGATGGATTGAGGAGGGATGACGAGGGGGAAGAGGGGGTGGAGGGAGAAGGGTGAGAGGAGGATGGATTGAGGAGGGATGACGAGGGGGAAGAGGTGGTGGAGGGAGAAGGGTGGGAGGAGGATGGATTGAGGAGGGATGACGAGAGGGAAGAGGAGGTGGAGGGAGAAGGGTGAGAGGAGGGTGGATTGAGGAGGGATGACGAGGGGGAAGAGGGGGTTGAGGGAGAAGGGTGGGAGGAGGATGGATTGAGGAGGGATGACGAGGGGGAAGAGGAGGTGGAGGGAGAAGGGTGGCAGGAGGATGGATTGAGGAGGGATGATGAGGGGGAAGAGGGAGGGATGAGTGGTGGGGTTTTGGAGGGAGGGAGGGAGGGAGGGAGGGAGGGAGGGAGGGAGGGAGGAGGAAGGAGGAAGAGAAGAGGAAGAAGAATAATGAAATCTAATTGTATTCGTCACATACGTGCCAAATACAACAGAGCACCTTTACAAGCTCTGAACATAAAATCCTGGAATTGTACACAATTTGCAGTTTGCAAGTTTAGCAATTATATAAACAAATTACACACAATTCTACTCCTTTTACCATGAGGCAGTTGGTATGTTATGAATTTCAGCACCTGCCCCCCTGAAAGGTCTGTGCACAGCCCTGAGTACTTGTAGCACCCTCACCTTAGTGTGGTTCCAGAACTGCTTGTTCTGTTTTGCCAACTCCTATAGTTATTGTCATGGCCAATTCGTCAAAACAGCACAGAGAGATCTGCGCCCAGGCTACCTTCCCATTGCCCATGATTCAGATGCACCTGTAGCAGGATGCGGTTGAGCTTCACCTTGTCATTGGCCAGGCCTTCACTCAGCTCTGCTGTTTTGGCCAGAGAGTCTCTTAGTCCCGCCTCCTGACTCTGCTGCTTAGTGACTGACAGATCCTGTTCTGCACTCTGGGACTACATCTGTAGTTACAAAGGAAGATAAGCGGTTAGGGTCAGGACATCAGAGTTAGGGTCAGGATATCAGGGTTAGGGTCATTACATCAGTGTTTTGGTCAGGACATCAGGGTTAGGGTCAGGACATCAAGGTTAGGGTCAGGACATCATGGTTAGGGTCATTATATCAGGGTTTGGGTCAGGACATCAGGGGTTGGGTCAGGACATCAGGGTTAGCGTCAGGACATCATGGTTAGGGTCAGGACATCAGGGTTAGGGTCAGGACATCAGGGTTAGGGTCAGGACATCAGGGTTAGGGTCAGGACATCAGGGTTAGGGTCAGGACATCGGGGTTAGCATCAGGACATCATGGTTAGGGTCAGGACATCAGAGTTAGGGTCAGGACATCAGGGTTAGGGTCAGGACATCAGGGTTAGTGTCAGGACATCAGGGTTAGGGTCATTACATCAGGGTTAGGGTCAAGATATCAGGGTTAGTGACAGGACATCAGGGTTAGTGTCATTTTAGCTGGGTTAGGGTCAGGATATTAGAGTTAGGGTCATTACATCAGATTTAGAGTCTGGACATTAAGGTTAGGGTCAGGACTTTAGGGTCAGGACATCAGGGTTTGGGTCTTGACATCAGGGTTAGGGTCAGGACATCAGGGTTAGGGTATTGACATCAGGGTTTGTGTCAGGACATCAGGAATAGGGTCATTACCTCAGTGTTATTGTCATTATATCTCGGTTACGGTCAGGATATTAGGGATAGGGTCAGGACATCACAGTTAGGGTCATTACATCAAGTTTAGGGTCATTACATCAAGGTTAGGGTCAGGACATCAGGGTTAGGGTCATTACATCAGGCTTAGAGTCAGGACATCCGCGTTAGGGTCAGGTCCTCAGTGTTAGGGTCAGGTCATCAAGTTCAGGGTCAGGACATCAGGGTCAGAGTCAGGACATCCGCGTTAGGGTCAGGACATCAGGGTTAGGGTCAGGACATCAGGGTTAGAATCAGGACATCATGGTTAGAATCAGGACATCATGGTTAGGGTCAGGACATCAGGGTTAGGGTCAGGACATCAGGGTTATGGTCAGGACTGCCCCTCTTCTGCACTCTGGGACTCCATCTGTGGTGGGTAGCCATGGATACTAAGAGAGATACTTCTCAGTAACTAACACATTCCACAGGTTTAATGTATGGTGACTGTCAGACCCTGGGGCTTCCATGTTTTATATAATTGTACCTTGACCTCTGGCAGAAGATCATAGCGACCTCACCAGATAGTCCTTCGAGACAGATATCGTCCCAGAATGCTCCACATCTACATCCCTAGTGGGCAAAGCCGTGAGCAAAGCCACAAGTTGTTGTTTTTTGGATGATGGTTCATCAGGGGTAACAGGGTGATGGTTCAGCAGGGGTGACAGGGTGATGGTTCAGCAGGGGTGACAGGGTGATGGTTCAGCAGGGGTGACAGGGTGATGGTTCAGCAGGGGTAACAGGGTGATGGTTCAGCAGGGGTGACAGGGTGATGGTTCAGCAGGGATGACAGGGTGATGGTTCAGCAGGGGTAACAGGGTGATGGTTCAGCAGGGGTGACAGGGTGATGGTTCAGCAGGGGTAACAGGGTGATGGTTCAGCAGGGGTGACAGGGTGATGGTTCATCAGGGGTAACAGGGTGATGGTTCAGCAGGGGTGACAGGGTGATGGTTCAGCAGGGGTGACAGGGTGATGGTTTATGGTTCATCAGGGGTGACAGGGGGATGGTTCATGGTTCATCAGGGATGACAGGGTGATGGTTCAGCAGGGGTAACAGGGTGATGGTTCAGCAGGGGTGACAGGGTGATGGTTCATGGTTCATCAGGGGTAACAGGGTGATGGTTCAGCAGGGGTGACAGGGTGATGGTTCATGGTTCATCAGGGGTGACAGGGTGATGGTTCAGCAGGGATGACAGGGTGATGGCCCATCAGGGATGACAGGGTGATGGCCCATCAGGGATGACAGGCTGATGTGTAATGGCCCATCAGGGATGACAGGGTGATGGCCCATTAGGGATGACAGGGTGATGTGTAATGGCCCTTCGGGGATGACAGGGTATTGGTTCAGCAGGGATGACAGGGTGATGGTTCAGCAGGGATGAAAGGGTTAGCCCTGAAGTACAGAACACTGACATCCCTGACATACCCAAGACTGCCACCCCCAGACAGTCAGAAAGGAAGTGGTGGAGTTCATCAAGAGGTAGGATCCCAGACCCACAGACCACAGACCACAGGTTTAACCCTGAAGCACCCCATGGTGCCTGTGGTTTCACCATCATGTCCAGACTGGTGAAGCTTGCATCTTTCTCACTGTTCTGGGCTCTGAGGTTCTTTGCCTAGTTAAATAAAGGTAAAATAATTTTAAAAAAAACATCACTGCCAAGTGTAAGAGGAGATATTCAACATTCTAGCCCTTTGGCTGCTGCCATAGAGGTGCCCATCCAAGAAGGCTCAAGGTCATTGGCCACAGATGAAATTTCCTCAAATCATGTGATACGAACAGTAGCTTCGATTGGATGACACTGAGTCAAACAGCCTACCAGAGGACACTGAGTCAAACATCCTACCAGATGACACTGAGTCAAACAGCCTACCAGATGACACTGAGTCAAACAGCCTACCAGATGACACTGAGTCAAACAGCCTACCAGAGGACACTGAGTCAAACAGCCTACCAGAGGACACTGAGTCAAACAGTCTACCAGAGGACACTGAGTCAAACAGCCTACCAGAGGACACAAAGTGCTCATTTGAAACAGTTCAGCATTTCAGTTTTGTCACATACAGCAACAAAGTCCTTCAATGACAGTCATTCATTAATAACATTACTGTTTCCAGACATAGACATAATAACATTCCAAATGTTCTAGGGTCATTCGGGTTGTCAGTGTTAACAGACATAAAATATTCAGACTTGGTCTTCCTGAGAAGAAAGGAACACTTGTTTCAAAACTGGCTAAAAACAAGCCAATCAGCATCAGAACATAATGTCCTTGCTTTAAGCCTAGGCTAGATTACGTTCGTGAATAATACAAGACGGCACAGAAGAAAACCATGGATTATCCTGCCCTTTCTTTAACATGGAAAATGCTCGGAAGCTTCAATTAACAAGGAAGTTATGCATACTAGCTGACGTAAGGAGTTTTTGTTTGACTAAGCTAGGATAGCTAGCCTCTTTGACCACAGCACAGTCCGTTTAGAATAACCAAGTTAATTTAATCACTCAGTTTTATTTTATTTATTTATTTCACCATTATTTAACCAGATAGGGTAGTTGAGAACAAGTTCTCATTTACAATTGCGATCTGGCCAAGATAAAGCAAAACAGTTTGACACATACAACAACACAGAGTTACACATGGAATAAACAAACATATAGTCAATACCACAATAGAAAAAAAAGTATATAGAAAGTGTGTGCAAATGAGTTATTTTATTTTACTAGGCAAGTCAATTCAGAACAAATTCTTATTTTCAATGACAGCCTAGTGGGGTAACTGCCTGTTCGGGGGCAGAATGACAGATTTGTACCTTGTCAGCTTGGGGTTTTGAACTTGCAACCTTCTGGTTACTAGTCCAAAGCTCTAACCACTAGGCTACCCTAGGGGGGTAGAGGTAAGGCAATAAATTAGGCCATAGTGGCGGGGTAATTAAGATATAGCAATTAAACACTGGAGTGTTAGATATGCAGAACATGAATGTGCAAGTAGAGATACTGGGGTGCAAAGATACTGGCCCTGAAATCCTTTAACTCTGAACCTGTGTATGTTTGTTTACTATTTGGAGAAAACCATCATGGAAGATTTTCTGTGTTTATGTGAGCCATGACCAGCCTTTCAAAGTACTTCATGGCTTCAGACGTGAATGCTACGGGTCGGTAGTCATTAAGGCAGGTTACCTTAGTGTTCTTGGGCACAGGGACTATGGTGGTCTGCTTAAAACATGTTGGTATTACAGACTCAGACAGTGAGAAGTTGAAAATGTCAGTGAAGACACTTGCCAGTTGGTCAGCGCATGTTTGCAGTACATGTCCTGCTAATCTGTCTGGCCCAGCGGCCTTGTGAATGTTGACCTGTTCAAAGGTCTTACTCACATCGGCCGCGGAGAGCGTGATCACACAGTCGTCCGGAACAGTTGATGCTCTCATGCATGTTTCAAGGATTCACTGTCATTTTAGGTTTAGGACTTCATATTGTAGTTTATATAGACTGAATTGTAAAACGATTCACTTCAATTGCCACAACCAAATATCATTGTTTTTTTCTTAAAGCTCCCACCACATTTTCTTACCAATGACTAAGTGAAGGGATGATCTGTTCATTGTTATTATGCATCATGAAACCTATAAACACAATAAATACATTAGACTTTTTTTGTGAAAATCTGCTTACCACTTTATCCATGTGGTTTCTTCCTTCACTCCATGAAATGATGACCTCTTCCTAAATATTTGGCCACATGATTCATTGTTTTTGCATGGTTTCCAAGAAACAAGGGGAGGATCGACTAACTAAGAAAACGGAAAACAGACCCAGTGTTTGTAGTTTTGTAAGTCGTGACCCATTGGTTTTTAATTAGGAAAAAGGCTCTGTTCTGTGGTTTCTATTGAGGACAAGATGGATTCTGCCTGTAACGATTAAGCTCCAAACACGGTCTTCACTTTCCACAAGCAGATCAGAGTAATCCTTACTACAGCACTACTCAGCGATGTTCCCAGGCGTGTATACATGACATAAGCCAGGTGTTCAGCCTCATGATGGATGGCTCAGATGCAGACCAGGGGCACCTCAGACCAGCCGTCCCCAGTGAGGAAGCCCCGAGCTGGGCGAGCAGAGTGACCTCCCCCTGCCCAGGACCCTTTGATCTTGGGCATGGATGGATGGAGGGGGTTCAGGGGGTGGAAGGGTGTAGGATGGAAGGGTAGAGAAGGTGAGGAGAGGTGCTTGCAGTGGTGTAAAGTACTTAAGTAAAAATACTTTAAATTACTACTTAAGTAGTTTATTGGGGGTACCTTACTTTACTTCACAATTTATATTTTTTACTTTACCTCATTACTAAAGAAAATGTACATTTTACTCCATACATGTTAACTGACAAACAAAAGTACTTTTAAAATTTTGAATGGCTAGCAGGACAGGAAAAGTGTCAAATTCATGCACGTAATCAAGAGAACATCCCTGGTCATCTCTACTGCCTCTGATCTGGCGGAATCATTAAACACAAGTGCTTTGTTTGCAAATGCCTGTTGGAGGGCTATCTCTGGCTATCCCTGGCTATCCCTGGCTATCCCTGGCTATCTCTGGCTATCTCTGGCTATCCCTGGCTATCCCTGGCTATCATTGGCTATCCCTGGCTATCCCTGGCTATCTCTGGCTATCTCTGGCTATCTCTGGCTATCCCTGGCTATCTCTGGCTATCTCTGGCTATCCCTGGCTATCTCTGGCTATCCCTGGCTATCTCTGGCTATCTCTGGCTATCTCTGGCTATCTCTGGCTATCCCTGGCTATCCCTGGCTATCTCTGGCTATCTCTGGCTATCCCTGGCTATCTCTGGCTATCCCTGGCTATCCCTGGCTATCTCTGGCTATCCCTGGCTATCTCTGGCTATCTCTGGCTATTCCTGCCTATCTCTGGCTATCCCTGGCTATCCCTGGCTATCTCTGGCTATCCCTGGCTATCCCTGGCTATCCCTGGCTGTCTCTGGCTATCCCTGGCTATATCTGGCTATCTCTGGCTATCCCTGGCTATCCCTGGCTATCCCTGGCTATCTCTGGCTATCTGTAAATATAAAAATAAGAAAATGGTGCCGTCTGGTTTGCTTAATTACAGCTGCAAGTCTATTTGTATTATATGTATTTGAAATGATTTACACTTTTATTTGTAATACTTAAATATATTTTAGTAATTACATTTACTTTTGATACTTATATTTAAAACCAAATACTTTTACTCAACTAGTATTTTACTGGGTGACTCTGGGTGACGCCGGAGATGAGAACCAGGTACGAGGAGTCAAAATGTAATCAGGAACAGACAGGTAACAGAACAGGAACAGCATCAGCACACGGGTAAACAAAGACAAACGACAATTAATGCTGAAGCAGGGAACAGAGTGGGACAGACATACAGTGGCTTGCGAAAGTATTCACCCCCATGGCATTTTTCTTATTTTATTGGAAATAAAATAGTTTTTTTGGGGTGGTTTGTATCATGTGATTTACACAACATTCCTCCCACTTTGAAGATGCAAAATATTTTTTTTGTGAAACAAACAAGATATATAAGACAAAAAAACAGAAAACTTGAGCGTGCATAACTATTCACCCTCCCCTAAAGTCAATATGTTGTAGAGCCACCTTTTGCAGAAATTACAGCTGCAAGTCTCTTGGGGTATGTCTCATCTAGTCACTGGATATCTGCCCATTCTTCAAGGCAAAACGGCTCCAGCTCCTTCAAGTTGGATGGGTTCCGCCGGCGTACAGCAATCTTTAAGTCATACCACAGATTCACAATTGGATTGAGGTCTGGGCTTTGTCTAGGCCATTCCAATACATTTTAATGTTTCCCCTTAAACCACTTGAGTGTTGCTTTAGCAGTATGCTTAGGGTCATTTTCCTGCTGGAAGGTGAACCTCCGTCCCAGTCTTAAATATCTGGAAGACTGAAACAGTTTTCCCTTAGGAATTTTCCTGTATTTAGTGCCATCCATCATTCCTTTAAATCTGACCAGTTTCTCAGTCCCTGTCAATGAAAAACATCCCCACAGGATGATGCTGTCACCACCATGCTTAATTGTGGGGATGGTCCTCTCGGGGTGATGCGAGGTGTTGGGTTTGAGCCAGACATAGTGTTTTCCTTGATGGCCAAAAAGCTAAATTTTTGTCTCATCTGACCAGAGTACCGTCTTTCATATTTTTAGGGAGTCTCCCACATGCCTTTTGGCAAACACCAAATGTGTTTGCTTATTTTTTTCATCAAGCAATGGCTTTCTTCTGGCCACTCTTCCGTAAAGCCCAGCTCTGTGGAGAGTATGACTTAGAGTGGTCCTATGGACAGATACTCCAATCTCCGCTGTGGAGCTTTGTAGCTCCTTCAGGGTTATCTTTGGTGTCTTTGTTGCCTCTCTGATTAATGCCCTCCTAGCCTGGTCTATGAGTTTTGGTGGCTGGCCCTCTCTTGGCAGGTTTGTTGTGGTGCCATATTCTTAAAAAAATGTAATAATGGATTTAATGGTGCTCCGTGGGATGTACAAAGTTTCGGATGTTTTTTAATAACCCAACTCTGATCTGTGCTTCTCTACAACTTTGTATACTGGGGAGCCTGGTGCCCTCGAGCTCCAGGGGGGGGGGGGGAAGAGCGGTAGGAGGCGTGACACTCTTACTTGAGTCATTTTCTATTTACTTTTACTCAAGTTTGACAATTGGGTACTTTTTCCACCACTGGGTGCTTATTTGATCCTAGGGTTCCTGGATGGTTCCTCCAAAGTTTCTGGTGAGGGTACTGTATGGGGTTGTTGGAGTGGGTGTGTAGAAAAAGGCTGGAATGAAGGGCATTCAGAAGGGGCCTGGGAGGGGTTTCTGTCAAGGTCCCTGGAAGGGTTTTGATAGGTAGTTATCAGGTCCCTGGAAGGGTTTTGATAGGTAGTTATCAGGTCCCTGGAAGGGTTTTGATAGGTAGTTATCAGGTCCCTGGAAGGGTTTTGATAGGTAGTTATCAGGTCCCTGGAAGGGTTTTGATAGGTAGTTATCAGGTCCCTGGAAGGGTTTTGATAGGTAGTTATCAGGTCCCTGGAAGGGTTTTGATAGGTAGTTATCAGGTCCCTGGAAGGGTTTTGATAGGTAGTTATCAGGTCCCTGGAAGGGTTTTGATAGGTAGTTATCAGGTTCCTGGATGGGGTATGGGTGGAGTTTTGAGGAGGTCTGAACAGTCACGATCACCTGTCAGAGGAGGTCCTGAGCTGGGTGAAGGTGCTCTGTGGCGAGGCTGCCTGGCACCACAGGGCCCTCACATGGGTCTGCTAACAACCCTGTCGAGAGGCACATGTCTGGGAGGGAGATGGGGCACGAGCAACAATCACACTAGCTCTATTGTTAACCCAAACAGATCATACTGTACCTACACACAGTAACAAACACTATTCTCTTCCCTTGTATCAACAGATACATCATGAGTTGCTGTATCAACAGATACATCATGAGTTGCTGTATCAACAGATACATCATGAGTTGCTGTATCAACAGATGCAGCATGAGTTGCTGTATCAACAGATACATCATGAGTTGCTAGAGCTTGCCAGAGTGTTTGCACTGTGCAAAAATGTCTTGTTCATTTTTCAGCCTTTGGAATGTTTTCACAGAAAACAAAAAGTTAAAAAATCATAATAAAGAATGAGAATGAATTGACAAAACAGGGTTTGAATGGAATTCCCACCCCATGTGAACTCCATGGCAAGGAGAGAAGTTTCTCAACGTGAGAGTCCACAGAGCGGGATAAGAAGTTACTCAACGTGAGAGTCCACAGAGAGGGATAAGAAGTTACTCAACGTGAGAGTCCACAGAGAGGGATAAGAAGTTAGTCAACGTGTCCACAGAGAGGGATAAGAAGTAACTCAACGTGAGAGTCCACAGAGAGGGATAAGAAGTTACTCAACGTGAGAGTCCACAGAGAGGGATAAGAAGTTACTCAACGTGTCCACAGAGCGGGATAAGAAGTTACTCAACGTGTCCACAGAGAGGGATAAGAAGTTACTCAACGTGTCCACAGAGAGGGATAAGAAGTTACTCAACGTGTCCACAGAGAGGGATAAGAAGTTACTCAACGTGTCCACAGAGAGGGATAAGAAGTTACTAAACGTGTCCACAGAGAGGGATAAGAAGTTACTCAACGTGTCCACAGAGAGGGATAAGAAGTTACTCAACGTGAGAGTCCACAGAGAGGGATAAGAAGTTGCTCAACTTGATACTCCTCTGGTTCTCCTTAGTTTTATCTGGGTCTTCCTAGTTCTCCCCCGGTTCTCCCCCAGTTCTCCCTGGTTCTCTCATAGTTCCATTTGCTTCTACACTGGTTCTCCCTAGTTCTATCTGGTTCCCCCTAGTTCTCCCTGGCTCTCCCCTGGCTCTATCTTCATCTCTCAGTTCTCATCTCTTGTTCTTTGCGCAGTCAAGCATCATTCTGCTCCAAGTCTTTGATGGAGCTGCGCAGGCTCTCCGTCAGACCCTGATTGGCTGGGCCAGGCTGTTCCCAGCTGTTCTCACCTGGCTAAGACCGGCAAACCTGGGGGAACACAGGAACACATGACCTCCAACCTGCTTCCCATTTGGCACCCTATTCCCTACAGAGTGCACCACTTTCTCCACTGGAGAAATAGTAGTGCACCCTATTCCCTACATAAACAGGGGTTAATGCAGTGGAGGCTAGTGGGAAGAGTTATAGGAGGATGGGTTCATTGCAATGGCTGGAATAGAATGTCTGGAACAGACTGGTTTCCATATGTTTGATGTGTTTGATACCATTCCATTGATTCCATTCCATAGATTCCATTCCATAGATTCCATTCCATAGATTCCATTCCATTGATTCCATTCCATTGATTCCATTCCATTGATTCCATTCCATTGATACCATTCCATTGATTCCATTCCATTGATTCCATTCCATAGATTCCATTCCATTGATTCCATTCCAGCCATTCCATTCCAGCCATTCCATTCCAGCCATTCCATTCCAGCCATTCCATTACACCCAATCTCCTATAGCTCCTCCCACCGACCTCCACTGGTGTAATGGGCCCTGGTCAAAAGTAGTACACTATGTAGGGAATAGGGTGCCAATTTGGGATGCAAGCCCTTGTTACTACATGGCACGAAAAAGATGGCCAGCAATCACAAAGCACTGATGAGGCTGAGAAAGGCTTGAGGGCCATAACAGGTGCATTATGATTCTTCTTTATCTACCAGTGCTTTTCCATAACAGTCAGGTTACTCATGATAAATAGTCTAGCTACTGTTTATAGCCTAGCTACTGTATATAGCCTCGCTACTGTATATAGCCTAGCTACTGTATATAGCCTCGCTACTGTATATAGCCTCGCTACTGTATATAGCCTAGCTACTGTATATAGCCTAGCTACTGTTTATAGCCTAGCTACTGTATAAAGCCTAGCTACTGTATATAGCCTAGCTACTGTATATAGCCTAGCTACTGTATATAGTCTAGCTACTGTATATAGCCTAGCTACTGTATATAGCCTAGCTACTCTATATAGTCTCGCTACTGTATATAGCCTCGCTACTGTATATAGCCTAGCTACTGTATATAGCCTCGCTACTGTATATAGCCTCGCTACTGTATATAGCCTAGCTACTGTATATAGCCTAGCTACTGTTTATAGCCTAGCTACTGTATAAAGCCTAGCTACTGTATATAGCCTAGCTACTGTATATAGCCTAGCTACTGTATATAGTCTAGCTACTGTATATAGCCTAGCTACTGTATATAGTCTAGCTACTGTATATAGCCTAGCTACTGTATATAGTCTAGCTACTGTATATAGCCTAGCTACTGTATATAGCCTCGCTACTGTATATAGCCTAGCTACTGTATATAGTCTAGCTACTGTATATAGCCTAGCTACTGTATAAAGCCTAGCTACTGTATATAGCCTAGCTACTGTATATAGTCTAGCTACTGTATATAGCCTAGCTACTGTATATAGCCTAGCTACTGTATATAGCCTAGCTACTGTTTATAGCCTAGCTACTGTATAAAGCCTAGCTACTGTATATAGCCTAGCTACTGTATATAGCCTAGCTACTGTTTATAGCCTAGCTACTGTATATAGCCTAGCTACTGTATATAGTCTAGCTACTGTATATAGCCTAGCTACTGTATATAGCCTAGCTGCTGTTTATAGCCTAGCTACTGTATAAAGCCTAGCTACTGTATATAGCCTAGCTACTGTATATAGCCTAGCTACTGTTTATAGCCTAGCTACTGTATATAGCCTAGCTACTGTATATAGTCTAGCTACTGTATATAGCCTAGCTACTGTATATAGCCTAGCTACTGTATATAGCCTAGCTACTGTATATAGCCTAGCTACTGTTTATAGCCTCGCTACTGTTTATAGCCTCGCTACTGTTTATAGCCTCGCTACTGTTTATAGCCTAGCTACTGTATATAGCCTAGCTACTGTATATAGCCTCGCTACTGTATATAGTCTAGCTACTGTTTATAGCCTAGCTACTGTATATAGCCTAGCTACTGTATATAGCCTAGCTACTGTATATAGCCTAGCTACTGTATATAGCCTCGCTACTGTATATAGCCTAGCTACTGTATATAGCCTAGCTACTGTATATAGCCTAGCTACTGTATATAGTCTAGCTACTTTTTATAGCCTAGGTACTGTATATAGCCTAGCTACTGTATATAGCCTAGCTACTGTATATAGCCTAGCTACTGTTTATAGCCTAGCTACTGTATATAGCCTAGCTACTGTATATAGCCTAGCTACTGTATATAGCCTAGCTACTGTATATAGTCTAGCTACTGTATATAGCCTAGCTACTGTATATAGCCTAGCTACTGTATATAGCCTAGCTACTGTTTATAGCCTCGCTACTGTTTATAGCCTCGCTACTGTTTATATGGGCTACAGCATCCAGACTTATCGACAGAATTTAGTCAAAGTTGAGCTTGTCTTTGTTATTTCATGGTTGCGAGAACCAAGTTGGCACAGTCACCTGTCAACCAACCACTAACATCTCCCTCCCTCCCTCCCTCCCTCCCTCCCTCCCTCCCTCCCTCCCTCCCTCCCTCCCTCCCTCCCTCCCTCCCTCCCTCCCTCCCTCCCTCCCTCCCTCCCTCCCTCCCTCCCTCCCTCCTAATACCCTGCTGTCCCCCACCCAAACTCCATCAATGGCCAAGTTGGCAGCATCACCTGTCAACCAAACACTAACAACCGCAACCCTGACTCTCCCCTCCTCCTCCTCCCCCCTCCTCCTCCCTCCCTCAACCCCTCCTCCTCCTCCCCCCTCCTCCTCCCTCCCTCAACCCCTGCTGTTTACGCACCCAAACTCGCTATATCACTCCTACATTTACTAGCTATTCCATCCCTGCCTGTGATCCACCCAGCAAACGCGTACACATTAGAACACGCGTGACACTGTTATGTCGACTCTGTCCTAATTCCTACCAGATTGAGTTAGCTCCTAGAGTAATTTACAGAAATGTTTACATCATTCTCACGCTCTACGCCCTGTGTGTCATAGTGAAGTGGGCCAAATCACTGTGTTTCTCTCCGTGTCCTAAAGCTATCTGAGGGGAGCGGTTAGCACTGTGCAGGGAGCCAAACCAAAGCTGCCTCCCAATTGCCACCCAAGTCCCTATGTAAGTGTATTGCTTTTATCAGGGCCAATGGGAGGCAGACCAGCTCTTGATCGTTTGACAGTATGACAGCAGACTTAAGGGCATATCAGGAAGAGGAGAGGGGGGAGAGAGGGGTGAGAGGGTGACAGAGGAGAGAGGGTAGAGGGGGGAGAGGGTGACAGAGGAGAGGGGGTAGAGGGGGGAGAGAGGGAGAGAGAGGGGGAGAGGGTGACAGAGGAGAGGTGGTAGAGGGGGGAGAGAGGGGGAGAGAGGGTGACAGAGGAGAGGGGGTAGAGGGGGGAGAGAGGGGTGAGAGGGTGACAGAGGAGAGGGGTAGAGGGGGGAGAGGGTGACAGAGGAGAGGTGGTAGAGGGGGGAGAGAGGGAGAGAGAGGGAGAGAGAGGGGGAGAGGGTGACAGAGGAGAGGTGGTAGAGGGGGGAGAGAGGGGGAGAGAGGGTGACAGAGGAGAGGGGGTAGAGGGGGGAGAGGGTGACAGAGGAGAGGTGGTAGAGGGGGGAGAGAGGGGGAGAGAGGGGGGAGAGGGTGACAGAGGAGAGGTAGTAGAGGGGGGATAGAGGGGGAGAGGGTGATAGAGGAGAGGTGGTAGAGGGGGGAGAAGGGGACAGAGGAAAGGGGGTAGAGGGGGAGAGAGGGGTAACTGATCCCCACGTAACATTGGCAAGACAAGTTAATCAATCAAATCAAATGTATTTATATAGCCCTTCGTACATCAGCTGATATCTCAAAGTGCTGTACAGAAATCCAGCCTAAAACCCCAAACAGCAAGCAATGCAGGTGTAGAAGCACGGTGGCTAGGAAAAACTCCCTAGAAAGGCCAAAACTTAGGAAGAAACCTAGAGAGGAACCAGACTATGAGGGGTGGCCAGTCCTCTTCTGGCTGTGCCGGGTAGAGATTATAACAGAACATGGCCAAGATGTTCAAATGTTCATAGATGACCAGCAGGGTCAGATAATAATAATCACAGTAGTTGTCGAGGGTGCAGCAAGTCAGCACATCAGGAGTAAATGTCAGTTGGCTTTTCATAGCCGATCATTCAGAGTATCTCTACCTCTCCTGCTGTCTCTAGAGAGTTGAAAACAGCAGGTCTGGGACAGGTAGCACGTCCGGTGAACAGGTCAGGATTCCATAGCGGCAGGCAGAACATTTGAAACTGGAGCAGCAGCACGGCCAGGTGGACTGGGGACAGTAAGGAGTCATCATGTCAGGTAGTCCTGAGGCATGGTCCTACGGCTCAGGTCCTCCGAGAGAGAGAAAGAAAGAGAGAAAAAGAGAATTAGAGAGAGCATACTTAAATTCACACAGGACACCAGATAAGACAGGAGAAATACTCCAGATATAACAGACTGACCCTAGCCCCCCGACACATAAACTACTGCAGAATAAATACTGGAGGCTGAGACATGAGGGGTCAGGAGACACTGTGGCCCCATCTGATGATACCCACAGACAGGGCCAAACAGGCAGGATATAACCCCACCCACTTTGCCAAAGCACAGCCCCCACACCACTAGGGGTATATCTTCAACCACCAACTTAGGCAGAGAATCGCCCACAAAGTTCTCCGCCACGGCACAACCCAAGGGGGGGGCGCCAACCTGTAGTAAAAAATCTAATCAAAGTTTACTTGTCACGTGCGCCGAATACAACAGGTGTAGTAGACCTCACAGTGAAATGCTTACTTACAGGCTCTAACCAATAGTGCAAAAAAGGTATTAGATGAACAATAGGTAGGTAAAATCAACTGTAAAAAGACAGTGAAACACAGTAGCGAGGCTATAAACAGTAGCTAGGCTATATACAGTAGTGAGGCTATATACAGTAGCGAGGCTATATACAGTAGCGAGGCTATAAACAGTAGCTAGGCTATATACAGTAGCGAGGCTATAAACCACCCGATGTCACAGGAAGGCCATAAAGATCATCAAGGTCAACAACCACCCGAGCCACTGCCTGTTCACCCCGCTATCATTTAGAAGGCGAGGTCAGTACAGGTGCATCAAAGCTGGGACCGAGAGACTGAAAAACAGCTTCTATCTCAAGGCCATCAGACTGTTAAACAGCCACCACTAACATTGAGTGGCTGCTGGCAACACACTGACTCAACTCCAGCCACTTTAATAATGGGAATTGATGGGAATTGATGTAAAATATATCACTAGCCACTTTAAACAATGCTACTTAATATACTGTTTACATACCCTACATTACTCATCTCATATGTATACGTATATACTGTACTCTATATCATCTACTGCATCTTTATGTAATACATGTATCACTAGCCACTTTAAACTATGCCACTTTGTTTACATACTCATCTCATATGTATATACTGTACTCTATACCATCTACTGCATCTTGCCTATGCCGCTCTGTACCATCACTCATTCATATATCTTTATGTACATATTCTTTATCCCTTTACACTTGTGTGTATAAGGTAGTAGTTTTGGAATTGTTAGCTCGGTAGCTAGGCTATATACATTAGCTAGGCTATATACCGGTTAGTCAGGCTGATTGATGTAGTACGTACATGTAGATATGGTTAAAGTAACAGGTGATTAGTCTCAGACAGTTGTGGAGCCTTTTTCTAATTGAAAGTGGGAAGAGACAGCACTGCAGCAGCCAGGGTTTGGTAACTAACCGTAGAGTAGGCCTCACGGAAGAGCTAAGTGCAGATGCTGTGCCGAGAATTGATAGATGTACAGGAAGCCTCAATGACTTGGTCCATGCAGAGTCTGTACAGGGCTTTCCACCTACAGTAGGCCTCACGGACGAGCTCTGTGCATAGGCTTGGTAACTAACTACACAGTAGACCTCACGACAAAGCTCCACGCAGAGCCTTCATAACTAACTAACATAGACCTCACGGTGGAGCTCCGTGCAGAGGCTTGCTAACTAACTACACAGTAGACCTCACGACAAAGCTCCACGCAGAACCTTCATAACTAACTAACATAGGCCTCACGGTGGAGCTCCATGCACAGGTTGCTATACAAGTGATGGGGCCTTGGCAAGCGAAGCAGGTGGCCAAGCGTCTGTCTTAACCAATTCAATTAGAGCTGCTTGGCTCTATACATTTTGGTTGTTTAAAGGTTATTTAAAGGCTGGCATCAGGTGTAGGGGTCAGTGGGCCCAATGTGAGGCACCGTTAAAGAGCTCTTAACCAACAGGGCCGAGATAATTAACTTGGATTGCGAAAGTATCTGCCGTACCGAGGCTATCCTCCCTCCACCACTCCTCTGCTTCTCCTTGCCTCCTCTCCTCCTCTCCTCCTCTCCTCAGCTTGGGCAGCTCAGTCGGAAAGCTGAGAGATCCACCGGGAAATGATCTCTCTATCTCTTTCTCTCTCCATCGCTCTCTCTCACTTTCTACTCGGAAACACTTCTCAGCTACTTTGGTGTTTTTTGTTGAAAGAAAGAAAGAGAGAAAGAGAGAAAGAGAGAAAAAGAAAGAACGAGAGAAAGAAAGAGAGAAAGAGAAAGAAAGAAAGAAAGAGAGAAAGAAAGAAAGAGCGAAAGAAAGAAAGAAAGAAAGAAAGAAAGAAAGAAAGAAAGAAAGAAAGAAAGAAAGAAAGAAAGAAAGAAAGAAAGAAAGAAAGAGAGAAAGAAAGAAAGAAAGAATGAAAGAAAGAAAGAGAGAAACAGGAGCAGAGTTTCAAGGGGCTTATCGTTCTTATTTCCATGAATGTTTTTGCTCTGCGTTTCATATCCAAGTCAGAGACTGCCTGCTGGTTGAGGCTGTTCTGGCGCATTATTTCACATGACTTTCCCTGAGGCCCCTGTGTTTCTGGCCTTTCACAGTCACTGTAAAACCTCCTCCAGCAGATCCTGGGATCGTGGTAACAGGGAACTCTGTAGTAGCCTGGTCACACATCTGTTCGTGCTGTCTTGCCAACTTGTCTTACCAAAACAGATCTGAAAACAGGGGGCTCGTTTCAAGAAAATTGTTACCTGTGAGAAGCAGTTTGTGTTGAGCAATATTTTTTGGGGAGTGCCCCGAGATAGCTCTGATGAACCTTCCTCTACTGCTCTGATGAACCTTCCTCTACTGCTCTGCTGAACCTTCCTCTACTGCTCTGTAGAACCTTCCTCTACTGCACTGTAGAACCTCCCTCTACTGCACTGTAGAACCTCCCTCTACTGCTCTGTAGAACCTCCCTCTACTGCTCTGCAGAACCTCCCTCTACTGCTCTGTAGAACCTTCCTCTACTGCACTGTAGAACCTCCCTCTACTGCTCTGTAGAACCTTCCTCTACTGCTCTGTAGAACCTTCCTCTACTGCTCTGTAGAACCTTCCTCTACTGCTCTGTAGAACCTCCCTCTACTGCTCTGTAGAACCTCCCTCTACTGCTCTGCTGAACCTCCCTCTACTGCTTTGTAGAACCTCCCTCTACTGCTCTGTAGAACCTCCCTCTACTGCTCTGTAGAACCTCCCTCTACTGCTCTGCTGAACCTTCCTCTACTGCTCTGCTGAACCTTCCTCTACTGCTACTACTGTAAACCATACTCCATCAGACTGACCCAGTGGCTGCTACTGTAAACCATACTCCATCAGACTGACCCAGTGGCTACTACTGTAAACCATACTCCATCAGACTGACCCAGTGGCTACTACTGTAAACCATACTCCATCAGACTGACCCAGTGGCTACTACTGTAAACCATACTCCATCAGACTGACCCAGTGGCTGCTACTGTAAACCATACTCCATCAGACTGACCCAGTGGCTACTACTGTAAACCATACTCCATCAGACTGACCCAGTGGCTACTACTGTAAACCATACTCCATCAGACTGACCCAGTGGCTACTACTGTAAACCATACTCCATCAGACTGACCCTGTGGCTACTACTGTAAACCATACTCCATCAGACTGACCCAGTGGCTACTACTGTAAACCATACTCCATCAGACTAACCCAGTGGCTACTACTGTAAACCATACTCCATCAGACTGACCCAGTGGCTACTACTGTAAACCATACTCCATCAGACTGACCAAGTGGCTAGTGGCTACTACTGTAAACCATAATTCCATCAGACTGACCCAGTGGCTAGTGGCTACTACTGTAAACCAGATTTGGGTATGTCATTTTAGGTCCTGAGCTACAGGCAGTTAGATTTGGGTATGTTATTTTAGGTCCTGAGCTACAGGCAGTTAGATTTGGGTCCTGAGCTACAGGAAGTTAGATTTGGGTCCTGAGCTACAGGCAGTTAGATTTGGGTCCTGAGCTACAGGCAGTTAGATGTGGGCCCTGAGCTACAGGTAGTTAGATTTGGGTCCTGAGCTACAGGCAGTTAGATTTGGGTCCTGAGCCACAGGCAGTTAGATTTGGGTCCTGAGCTACAGGCAGTTCGATTTGGGTCCTGAGCTACAGGCAGTTAGATTTGGGTCCTGAGCTACAGGCAGTTAGATTTGGGTATGTTATTTTAGGTCCTGAGCTACAGGCAGTTAGATTTGGATATGTTATTTTAGGTCCTGAGCTACAGGCAGTTAGATTTGGGTCCTGAGCTACAGGCAGTTAGATTTGGGTATGTTATTTTAGGAGGAAATGGAAAAAAAGGGTCCGATCTTGAAGAATCATCACTAAGGACCAATAACGGATCATCATGAATGTTGTATAGTTACATTGAGTTTGCATGTGTGTGTGTGTGTCTGTGTCTGTGTGTGTGAGTTTGTGTGTGTGTGTGTGTGTGTGTGTGTGTGTGTGTGTGTGTGTGTGTGTGTGTGTGTGTGTGTGTGTGTGTGTGTGTATGTGTGTGTGTGACTTTGTGTGTGTGTGTGTGTGTGTGTGTGTGTGTGTGTGTGTGTGTGTGTGTGTGTGTGTGTGTGTGTGTGTGTGTGTGTGTGTGTGTGTGTGTGTGTGTGTGTGTGTTGATCAGCCCATTCTCTGTGGTGTTAGATTCCTATTTCCATTCCAAAAATATCTGAAATCCCCCCTACTACCCTACACTACACTACTCCTCTACTCCTCTACTCCTCTACTCTTCTACTCCTTTACTCCTCTACTCCCTCTACTCCTCTACTCCCCCTCTACTCCTCCTCTTCTCCTCTACTCCCCCCTCCTCCTCTACTCCTCAACTTCTCCTCTAGTCCTTTACTCAACTACTCCTCTACTCCCCCTCTATTCCTCTAGTCCTTTACTCCTCTACTCCTCAACTCCTCTACTCCCCCTCTACTCCTTAGTCCTTTACTCCTCTACTCCTCAAACTCCTCTACTCCCCCTCTACTCCTCTACTCCTCTACTCCTCAACTCCTCTACTCCTCTACTCCTCTACTCCCCCTCTACTCCTCTACTCCCCCTACTCCTCTACTCCCCCTCTACTCCTCTACTCCTCTACTCCCCCTACTCCTCTACTCCCCCTACTCCCCCTCTACTCCTCTACTCCTCTACACCCCCTCTACTTGTTGGTATAACTGACCTTGTTGGTATAACTGACTCTGTTGGTATAACTGACCCTGTTGATATAACTGACCTTGTTGGTATAACTGACCTTGTTGGTATAACTGACCTTGTTGGTATAACTGACCCTGTTGGTATAACTGACCTTGTTGGTATAGCTGACCACGACTGTCATCCTGTCTGCCACAACTGTCCCCTGTCTGCCATGACTGTCATCCTGTCTGCCATGACTGTCCCTCTGTCTGCCATGACTGTCACCTGTCTGCCATAACTGTCACCTGTCTGCCATAACTGTCACCTGTCTGCCATGACTGTCACCTGTCTGCCATGACTGTCCCTCTGTCTGCAATGACTGTCTCCTGTCTGCCATGACTGTCCACCTGTCTGCCACGACTGTCCACCTGTCTGCCATGACTGTAACCTGTCTGCCACGACTGTCCACCTGTCTGCCATGACTGTCACCTGTCTGCCATGACTGTCCCCCTGTCTGCCATGACTGTCACCCTGTCTGCCATGACTGTCCACCTGTCTGCCACGACTGTCCACCTGTCTGCCATGACTGTAACCTGTCTGCCATGACTGTCTCCTGTCTGCCATGACTGTCCACCTGTCTGCCACGACTGTCCACCTGTCTGCCATGACTGTCACCTGTCTGCCATGACTGTCACCTGTCTGCCATGACTGTCCCCCTGTCTGCCATAACTGTCCCCCTGTCTGCCATGACTGTCCCCCTGTCTGCCATGACTGTCATCCTGTCTGCAATGACTGTCTCCTGTCTGCCATGACTGTTCTTCTGTCTGCCATGACTGTCCTTCTGTCTGCCATGACTGTCATCCTGTCTGCCATGACTGTCACCTGTCTGCCATGACTGTCATCCTGTCTGCCATGACTGTCCCTCTGTCTGCAATGACTGTCCTTCTGTCTGCCATGACTGTCATCCTGTCTGCCATGACTGTCCCTCTGTCTGCCATGACTGTCACCTGTCTGCCATGACTGTCACCTGTCTGCCATGACTGTCACCTGTCTGCCATGACTGTCCCCCTGTCTGCCATAACTGTCCCCCTGTCTGCCATGACTGTCCCCCTGTCTGCCATGACTGTCATCCTGTCTGCAATGACTGTCTCCTGTCTGCCATGACTGTCCTTCTGTCTGCCATGACTGTCCCTCTGTCTGCCATGACTGTCACCTGTCTGCCATGACTGTCAGCCTGTGTGCCATGACTGTCCCTCTGTCTGCAATGACTGTCTCCTGTCTGCCATGACTGTCCACCTGTCTGCCACGACTGTCCACCTGTCTGCCATGACTGTAACCTGTCTGCCATGACTGTCTCCTGTCTGCCATGACTGTCCAGCTGTCTGCCATGACTGTCATCCTGTCTGCCATGACTGTCACCTGTCTGCCATGACTGTCCCCCTGTCTGCCATGACTGTCCCCCTGTCTGCCATGACTGTCATCCTGTCTGCCATGACTGTCAGCCTGTCTGCCATGACTGTCAGCCTGTCTGCCATGACTGTCCTTCTGTCTGCCATGACTGTCCTTCTGTCTGCCATGACTGTCAGCCTGTCTGCCATGACTGTCAGCCTGTCTGCCATGACTGTCAGCCTGTCTGCCATGACTGTCCTTCAGTCTGCACATCTTTTAAACTATTTGGTTTTGTTTTTCTAAATTAGTTTTTTTTTCCGCTTTAAAGCGCTTTGAGATTCCTTTTTAAACGAAAAGCACGATAAAAGTTGAATAAATTAAGTACTATAATTGTTATCATTATTATTGTTATTATTATTATTGTTATTATTATTATTGTTATTATTATTATTGTTATTATTATTATTGTTATTATTATTATTGTTATTATTATTATTGTTATCATTATTATTGTTATTATTATTGTTGTTATCATTATTATTGTTATTATTATTATAATAATAATAATTATTATTATTACATAATTGCAGTTACAATATATGAGATCATCCTTCTCATCAGCCAGGCATGTATTTGATGGCTTGAATAATCTCTTCTGACAGTAATGATAGAATTCCCCCCAGGGTAACCAGCCCTGCCCTGCACGCCTCAGTGCATTATCAGGGAAACATCACATCATTAAATAAGCACATACCTTCTGTCTTTATAGCCAAACAAATTACTGCTACACAAATCATGGGTTATATAAATGCTACACCCCTCCACTGCCCCTCTACACCCCTCTACAGCCCCTCTACACCCCTCGACAGCCCCTCTACACCCCTCCACTGCCCCTCTACACCCCTCCACAGCCCCTCTACACCCCTCTACACCCCTCCACATCCCCTCTACACCCCTCCACAGCCCCTCTACACCCCTCCACAGCCCCTCTACACCCCTCCACAGCCCCTCTACACCACTCCACAGCCCCTCTACACCCCTCCACAGCCCCTCTACATCCCGCCACAGCCCCTCGACACTCTTCCACAGCCCCTCTACACCCCTCCACAGCCCCTCTACACCCTTCTACACCCCTCCACAGCCCCTCTAGAGCCCCTCTACACCCCTCTACAGCCCCTGTACACCCCTCCACAGCCCGTCTACAGCCCCTCTACACCCCTCTACACCCCTCCACTGCCCCTCAACACCCCTCCACAGCCCCTCCACAGCCCCTCTACACCCCTCTACACCCCTCCACTGCCCCTCTACACCCCTCCACAGCCCCTCCACAGCCCCTCTACACCCCTCTACACCCCTCCACTGCCCCTCAACACCCCTCCACAGCCCGGTTACATCCCTCACTCTGTACCGGTACCCCCTGTATATAACTTCCACATTGACTCTGTACCGGTACCCCCTGTATATAACTTCCACATTGACTCTGTACCGGTACCCCCTGTATATAGCCTCCGCATTGACTCTGTACCGTAACACCCTGTATATAGCCTCCACATTGACTCTGTACCGTAACACCCTGTATATATCCTCCACATTGACTCTGTACCGGTACCCCCTGTATATAGCCTCCACATTGACTCTGTACCGGTACCCCCTGTATATAGCCTCCACATTGACTCTGTACCGGTACCCCCTGTATATAGCCTCCACATTGACTCTGTACTGTAACACCCTGTATATAGCCTCCACATTGACTCTGTACCGTAACACCTTGTATATAGCCTCCACATTGACTCTGTACTGGTACCCCCTGTATATAGCCTCCACATTGACTCTGTACCGGTACCCCCTGTATATAGCCTCCACATTGACTCTGTACCGTAACACCCTGTCTATAGCCTCCACATTGACTCTGTACCGTAACATCCTGTATATAGCCCCCACATTGACTCTGTACCGTAACATCCTGTATATAGACTCCACATTGACTCTGTACCGTAACACCCTGTATATAGCCTCCACATTGACTCTGTACCGTAACACCCTGTATATGGCCTCCACATTGACTCTGTACCGTAACACCCTGTATATGGCCTCCACATTGACTCTGTACCGTAATACCCTGTATATGGCCTCCACATTGACTCTGTACCGTAATACCCTGTATATGGCCTCCACATTGACTCTGTACCGTAACACCCTGTATATAGCCTCCACATTGACTCTGTACCGGTACCCCCTGTATATAGCCTCCACATTGACTCTGTACCGTAATACCCTGTATATAGCCTCCACATTGACTCTGTACCGTAATACCCTGTATATAGCCTCCACATTGACTCTGTACCGTAATACCCTGTATATAGCCTCCACATTGACTCTGTACCGTAATACCCTGTATATAGCCTCCACATTGACTCTGTACCGTAACACCCTGTATATAGCCTCCACATTGACTCTGTACTGGTACCCCCTGTATATAGCCTCCACATTGACTCTGTACTGGTACCCCCTGTATATAGTCTCCACATTGACTCTGTACCGTAACACCCTGTATATGGCCTCAACATTGACTCTGTACCGTAACACCCTGTATATAGCCTCCACATTGACTCTGTACTGGTACCCCCTGTATATAGCCTCCACATTGACTCTGTATCGGTACCCCCTGTATACAGCCTCCACATTGACTCTGTACTGGTACCCCCTGTATATAGCCTCCACATTGACTCTGTACCGGTACCCCCTGTATATAGCCTCCACATTGACTCTGTACCGTAATACCCTGTATATAGCCTCCACATTGACTCTGTACCTTAATACCCTGTATATAGCCTCCACATTGACTCTGTACCGTAACACCCTGTATATAGCCTCCACATTGACTCTGTATCGGTACCCCCTGTATATAGCCTCCACATTGACTCTGTACTGGTACCCCCTGTATATAGTCTCCACATTGACTCTGTACTGGTACCCCCTGTATATAGCCTCCACATTGACTCTGTACCGGTTTCCCTGTATATAGCCTCCACATTGACTCTGTACTGGTACCCCCTGTATATAGCCTCCACATGGACTCTGTACCGGTACCCCCTGTATATAGCCTCCACATGGACTCTGTACTGGTACCCCCTGTATATAGCCTCCACATTGACTCTGTACTGGTACCCCCTGTATATAGCCTCCACATTGACTCTGTACCGGTACCCCCTGTATATAGCCTCCACATTGACTCTGTACCGGTACCCCCTGTATATAGCCTCCACATTGACTCTGTACTGGTACCCCCTGTATATAGCCTCCACATTGACTCTGTACTGGTACCCCCTGTATATAGCCTCCACATTGACTCTGTACTGGTACCCCCTGTATATAGCCTCTACATTGACTCTGTACTGGTACCCCCTGTATATAGCCTCTGCATTGACTCTGTACCGGTACCCCCTGTATATAGCCTCCACATTTACTCTGTACTGGTACCCCCTGTATATAGCCTCCACATTGACTCTGTACCGGTACCCCCTGTATATAGCCTCCACATTGACTCTGTACTGGTACCCCCTGTATATAGCCTCCACATTGACTCTGTACTGGTACCCCCTGTATATAGCCTCCACATTGACTCTGTACTGGTACCCCCTGTATATAGCCTCCAGATTGACTCTGTACTGGTACCCCCTGTATATAGCCTCCACATTGACTCTGTACTGGTACCCCCTGTATATAGCCTCCACATTGACTCTGTACTGGTACCCCCTGTATATAGCCCTGCTATTGTTTACAGCTGCTCCTTAATGATTAATTATTCGTTTTTCTTATCTCTTGCTTTTTTAAAAACTATTTTCTTAAAACTGCATTGTTGGATAAGGGGCTTGTAAGTAAGCATTTCGCTGTAAGGTCCACCTACACCTGCTGTATTGGGCGCATGAGACAAATAACATTTTAAATGATTTCAAATCAAATTTATTTATGTAGCCCTTCGTACATCAGCTGATATCTCAAAGTGCTGTAGAGAAACCCAGCCTAAAACCCCAAACAGCAAGCAATGCAGGTGTAGGAGCACGGTTGCTAGGAAAAACTCCCTAGAAAGGCCAAAACTTTGGAAGAAACCTAGACAGGAACCAGGCTATGTGGGGTGGCCAGTCCTCTTCTGGCTGTGCCGGGTGGAGATTATAACAGAACATGGCCAAGATGTTCAAATGTTCATAAATGACCAACATGGTCAAATAATAATAAGGCAGAACAGTTGAAACTGGAACAGCAGCACGGCCAGGTGGACTGGGGACAGCAAGGAGTCATCATGCCAGGTAGTCCTGAGGCAAGGTCCTCAGGTCCCCTGAGGGAGAGAAAGAAATAGAGAAAGAGAGAATTAGAGAGAGCATATTTAAATTCACACAGGACAAGACAGGACAAGTACTCCAGATATAACAAACTGACCCTAGCCCCCCGGCACATAAACTACTGCAGCATAAATACTGGAGGCTGAGACAGGAGGGGTCAGGAGACACTGTGGCCCCATCCGATGACACCCCCGGACAGGGCCAAACAGGAAGGATATAACCCCACCCACTTTGCCAAAGCACAGCCCCCACACCACTAGAGGGATATCTTCAACCACCAACTTACCATCCTGACACAAGGCCGAGTATAGCCCACAAAGGTCTCCGCCACGGCACAAGCCAAGGGGGGGGGGGGCGCCAACCCAGACAGGAAGATCATGTCAGTGACTCAACCCACTCAAGTGACGCACCCCTCGTAGGGACGGCATGAAAGAGCACCAGTAAGCCAGTGACTCAGCCCCTGTAATAGGGTTAGAGGCAGAGAATCCCAGTGGAAAGAGGGGAACCGGCCAGGCAGCGACAGCAAGGGCGGTTCGTTGCTCCAGAGACTTTCCATTCACCTTCACAAAAGAGGAAGCAGCTCTTTCAGTAGTTCAGTTGGAATAGGGTCCAGTATGCAGCTTGAAAGTTTAGAGGCCAAATATTTTGCTTATATTTTGTTTATTTTTCGTTTTTTACATATTTTTTTACATATTTTTCGTTTTTTACATAGCTATCCCTTTAAAAACATTTTGCTAAACCTAAGCTTCCAAATACGCTGGATCTTCACAACTAGCTATCTAGCTAAACCGCAACCCCGGATGATTACCCCTGGCTAGCGTTTCCACCCACTTAGCTTGAAGCTAGCCCGGCCTGCGCTACCACCGTAGCATACTCCTGAGCTACAATACCCGGGCCCACGACCGGTCTATCGATGTCACCGCATGAAGAGGAATAAACAGACTCACCCCATCGCGACGTCCCCCAAAGGCTAACTCTCTAGCCCTCGCTATCTCCCTGCTTGCTAATTCGGCCTCTAGCCGGTCATGGGTGCACCTCAGCCACACTCAAGGTACTAAACGACATCATAACCGCCATCGATAAAAGACAGTACTGTGCAGCCGTCTTCATCGACCTTGCCAAGGCTTTCGACTCTGTCAATCACCATATTCTTATCGGCAGACTCAGTAGCCTCGGTTTTTCGGATGACTGCCTTGCCTGGTTCACCAATTACTTTGCAGACAGAGTTCAGTGTGTCAAATCGGAGGGCATGCTGTCCGGTCCTCTGGCAGTCTCTGTGGGGGTGCCACAGGGTTCAATTCTCGGGCCGACTCTTTTCTCTGTGTATATCAATGATGTTGCTCTTGCTGCGGGCGATTCCCTGATCCACCTCTACGCAGACGACACCATTCTATATACTTTCGGCCCGTCTTTGGACACTGTGCTATCTAACCTCCAAACAAGCTTCAATGCCATACAACACTCCTTCCGTGGCCTCCAACTGCTCTTAAACGCTAGTAAAACCAAATGCATGCTTTTCAACCGGTCGCTGCCTGCACCTGCATGCCCGACTAGCATCACCACCCTGGATGGTTCCGACCTAGAATATGTGGACGTCTATAAGTACCTAGGTGTCTGGCTAGACTGCAAACTCTCCTTCCAGACTCATATCAAACATCTCCAATCGAAAATCAAATCAAGAGTCGGCTTTCTATTCCGCAACAAAGCCTCCTTCACTCAAGCCGCCAAGCTTACCCTAGTAAAACTGACTATCCTACCGATCCTCGACTTCGGCGATGTCATCTACAAAATGGCTTCCAACACTCTACTCAGCAAACTGGATGCAGTCTATCACAGTGCCATCCGTTTTGTCACTAAAGCACCTTATACTACCCACCACTGCGACTTGTATGCTCTAGTCGGCTGGCCCTCGCTACATATTCGTCGCCAGACCCACTGGCTCCAGGTCATCTACAAGTCTATGCTAGGTAAAGCTCCGCCTTATCTCAGCTCACTGGTCACGATGGCAACACCCATCCGTAGCACGCGCTCCAGCAGGTGTATCTCACTGATCATCCCTAAAGCCAACACCTCATTTGGCCGCCTTTCGTTCCAGTACTCTGCTGCCTGTGACTGGAACGAATTGCAAAAATCGCTGAAGTTGGAGACTTTTATCTCCCTCACCAACTTCAAACATCAGCTATCTGAGCAGCTAACCGATCGCTGCAGCTGTACATAGTCTATTGGTAAATAGCCCACCCTTTTCACCTACCTCATCCCCGTACTGTTTTTATTTATTTACTTTTCTGCTCTTCTGCACACCAATATCTCTACCTGTACATGACCATCTGATCTTTTATCACTCCAGTGTTAATCTGCAAAATTGTAATTATTTGCCTACCTCCTCATGCCTTTTGCACACATTGTATATAGACCCCCCCTTCGTTTTCTACTGTGTTATTGACTTGTTAATTGTTTACTCCATGTGTAACTCTTTGTTGTATGCTCACACTGCTATGCTTTATCTTGGCCAGGTCGCAGTTGCAAATGAGAACTTGTTCTCAACTAGCCTACCTGGTTAAATAAAGGTGTTCTCAACTAGCCTACCTGGTTAAATAAAGGTGTTCTCAACTAGCCTACCTGGTTAAATAAAGGTGTTCTCAACTAGCCTACCTGGTTAAATAAAGGTGAAATAAAAAATATAAAAAATAGTGTCTCCCTTGATCCTAGGTCCTGGCAGAGTTGTGCAGACTCAGGACAACTGAGCTTTGAAGGAATACGCAGATTTAAAGAGGAGTCCGTGATTTTCTTTCTAATAATCATGATCTTTTCCTCAAAGAAGTTCATTAATTTATTACTGCTGAAGTGAAAGCCATCCTCTCTCGGGGAATGCTGCTTTTTAGTTAGCTTTGCGACAGCATCAAAAATACATTTTGGATTGTTCTTATTTTCCTCAGTTAAGTTGGAAAAATAGGATGATCGAGCAGCAGTAAGGGCTCTTCGATACTGCACGGTACTGTCTTGAAGAATGCAAATCACATTCCATATTTCATGCATGGGGTCAAAGGCACCACTGAATAAATCCCAAATCCCCTGAAACAATCCCCCAAAACAATCCCCCCAAAACAATCCCTCATTTGATCCGTCAGACTAAACAGGTTTGGAAAGGTCTTCTCCTACTGTTTGCCCTGGGCTAAAGCAGCACGCCGACTAGAACTCAGAGGGGACATCTGACCATGTACTGGACTGTTGAGGTCACTAAAGACTTAAAGCGGTCCTGCCTCCCTGGGTTGGGTTGGCCTGCACCCATACAGATGATAAATGGCATTCATCTGTCAGATTCCTAAGCACAGCTGGAGTGGGTGTCCATATCTCTTCTATTTATGAAAAATGTATATATCTTATTCTTTTTTATTTTTTTAAACTTTATTTAACTAGGCAAATTCTTATTTTATAATGACTGCCTACCCCGGCCAAACCCGGACAACGCTCGGCCAATTGTGCGCCGCACTATGGGACTCCCAATCACAGCCGGATGTGATACACAGACACACAGAAATATTTTTTATAAATTTTTTTGCATTTACCCTTTATTCAACAAGGCAAGTCAGTTTTTTTAATAAACAATGACGGCCTACTCCGGTCAAACACTCCCCTAACCCGGAAGACCTAGGGACAATTCTGCGCAGCACGTTGGGACTCCCGATCACGGCCGGTTGTGATACAGCCCGGGATTGAACCAAGGTTTGCAGTGACGCCTCTAGCACTGAGATGCAGTGCATTAGACCGCTGTGGTACAGCCGGGATCGATCCAGGGTCTGTAGTGACGCCTCTAGCACTAAGTGCCTTAGACCACCGGGTACAGGGTTGTGTGTGTGTGTTGTGTGTGTCGTGTGTGTTTGTGTTTGTGTTGTGTGTGTGGTGTGTGGATGTGTGTGGTGTGTATAGGGACCCCCAGCGTGGAGACATATCTCGCATGGTTGCCATGGTGCACTTTTAGTTTTGTCCTTAGGGACAGATGATGGTAACAGGGGTAATGAGATGGGGTTGACAGTTACATGGTAACATGGGTAATTACATGGTAACAAGGGTAATGAGACGGGGTTGACAGTTACATGGTAACAAGGGTAATGAGATGGGGTTGACAGTTACATGGTAACATGGGTAATGACATGGTAACAAGGGTAATGAGATGGGGTTGACAGTTACATGGTAACATGGGTAATGACATGGTAACAAGGTTAATGACATGGTAACACGGGTAATGAGATGGGGTTGACAGTTACATGGTAACATGGGTAATGAGATGGTAACATGGGTAATGACATGGTAACAAGCGTAATGAGATGGGGTTGACAGTTACATGGTAACATGGGTAATGAGATGGTAACATGGGTAATACCATGGTAACAAGGGTAATGAGATGGGGTTGACAGTTACATGGTAACATGGGTAATGACATGGTAACAAGGGTAATGAGATGGGATTGACAGTTACATGGTAACATGGGTAATGACATGGTAACAAGGGTAATGAGATGGGATTGACAGTTACAGTGCCATTAGAAAGTATTCACATCCAGTTGAGCAGTGAATTTCAAATACAGATTCAACCACAAAGACCAAGGATGTTTCCCAATGCCTTGCAAAGGGCACCTGTTAGTAGATGTGTCAAAAAACTAAACAAAAAACCATACATTGAATGTCCCTTTGAACATGGTGATTACTAATTACACTTTGGATGATGTATCAATACACCCAGTCACTACAAAGATACAGGCGTCCTTCCTAACTCAGTTGCCGGAGAGGAAGGAAACCGCTCAGGAATTTCACCATGAGGCCAATGGTGACTTTAAAACACTTTCAGAGTTTAATGGCTGTGATAGGAGAAAACTGAGGATGGATCAACAACATTGTAGTTTCTCCACAATACTGTACTAACCTAAATGGCAGTGTGAAAAGAAGGAAGCCTGTACAGAATACAAATATGCCAAAATATGTATCCTGTTTGCAATAAGACAATAATGTAAAACTGCAAAAAATGTGGCAAAGAAATTCACTTTATGTCCTGAATACAAAGCATTATGTTTGGGGAAAATCCACCACAACACATCTCCGAGTACCACTCTTTATATTTTCAAGCATGGTGGTGGCTGCATCATGTTATGGGTATGCTTGTCATCGGCAACGACTAGTGAGTTTTTTTAGGATACAAATTAACGGAATAGATCTAAGCACATGCAAAATCCTGGAGGAAAACCTGGTTCAGTCTGCTTTCCAACTTAAACTGCGAGACAAATTCCCTGTTCAGCAGGACAATAACCTAAAATACAAGGCCAAATATATACTGGTGTTGCTTACCAAGAAGACATTGAATGTTCCGGAGTGGCCTAGATACAGTTTTGACTTTTAAATCAGCTTGAAAATATATGGCAAGACTTGAAAATGTCTATCTAGCAATGATCAACAACCAATTTGACAGAGCTTGAAGAATTTTGAAAAAGAACGATGTGTAAATATTGTACAATCCAGGTGTGCAAAGTTCTTAGACTCACAGCTGTAACCAAAGGTGATTCTAACATGTGTTGACTCAGGAGTGGGAAAACTTATGTCAATTAGATATTTAGAAAACATTTTTTTTAAACTCTTTGTTATTACGGGGTAGGTAATTGTGTTTAAATGGGTGAGAGAAAAGCTATTTATTTCATTTTTTAATTCAGGCTGTAACTCAACTAAAAGTGTGGAATAGGTCAAAGGGTATGAAGACTTTCTGAAGGTGCTGTGCATCATGGGTAACATGAGTAAAGTCACATTTTGAAATGACTAAATGGAATACTTTCATCAAACATATTAGGACGAACGGGCGGTTTTAGAGCACTGTGTTTCCTCTGAGAGGCCCAGTTCTATTTTACGATTTTCGTGACAGCTGACAGATTCAGAATCTGTCTGGATTCCACCAGAACTGCAGTATGGCTGAATGGTTTTACACAGGGCCGAGAAAATATACTGTGTCCAGAGGGAGAAAAGGAGAGAAGACGGGAGGAGGAGGATGAGGAGAGGAGGTGGGTGGAAGGGAGTGAGGGCAGGGGGGAGTTGGAGAGGAGAGGAGGTGGAGGACAGCTGACAGATTCAGAATCAGTCTGGATTCTACAAGAACTGCAGTATGGCTGAATGGTTTTACAAAAGTAAAAAAATATTGTATCTGGAGGGAGGAGGGAGGAGAGAATAGGAGTGGAAGGGAAGAGAGTGGGGGGGGCATGGAGCGGGGGGGGGCAGAGGAGAGGAGGGGGAGGAGAGGAGACAAGGGGGAGGAGAGGAAAGTGGGGGAGAGGAGAGGAGGAGAGGAGAGGAGAGGAAAGTGGGGGAGAGGAGTGGAAAGTGGGGGAGAGGAGAGGAGGGGGAGGAGAGGAGAGGAAAGTGGGGGAGAGGAGAGGAAAGTGGGGGAGAGGAGAGGAAAGTGGGGGAGGAGAGGAAAGAGGGGGAGAGTGTAGGAGATTCGATCCAGCAACCTTTAGTTTTTGTTTTGTTTAATTAATTCCCATGTATTACACAAAGTACAGTGGAATAGAAGTGTGTATTTATGTTAGATTTTGGCACTTGCCACACTTGCCACTCTTGCAAACGAAACGTGGAGAAAAGATTTCTCCCTGTAGCTTGTTCCAGAGCTGTTGGTGATGTACAATACACACATTCTGCACATGTATCACTAGCACACCCACACACTCGCATAAACCCATACACACATCTCCCCACACACACACACACACACACACACACACACACACACACATACACACACACACACACACACACTCACGAACCACCCCCTACACACATGCACCCCGTCCCCCAAAACACACACAGCCTCTTCTCTACGCCTGAGAAACAGAGACGGCGTGTTGGCAGTGCTCCAACATAAACACAGAGGGGTCAGAGTTCAAATAGACTCGTTCTCTGGCCTAACTGTGTGTGTGTGGGGGGGGGGGGGGGGAAGGTACAGGGGGAGGGGTTTGGGTCTGAGACAGCCTGGGAAGAAGGAAGAAGGCCCAGGGGGGAGGCTTTTGGTTCTGAGACAGCCTGGGTAGAAGGAAAAAGGATTGGAGGGAGGAGGATTGGAGGGAGGAATGGAGGGAGGAGTAGAGGCAGGGAGGGTTGGAGGGAGGAGTAGAGGCAGGGAGGGTTGGAGGGAGGAGAGGAGGCAGGGAGGGATGGAGGGAGGGAGGAGAGGAGGCAGGGAGGGATGGATGGATGGAGGAGAGGAGGCAGGGAGGGATGGATGGATGGAGGAGAGGAGGCAGGGAGGGTTGGAGGGAGGAGAGGAGGCAGGGAGGGAGGAGAGGAGGCAGAGAGGGATGGAGGGAGGAGAGGAGGCAGGGAGGGAGGAGAGGAGGCAGAGAGGGATGGAGGGAGGAGAGGAGAGGAGGCAGGGAGGGATGGAGGGAGGGAGGAGAGGAGGCAGGGAGGGATGGATGGATGGAGGAGAGGAGGCAGGGAGGGATGGATGGATGGAGGAGAGGAGGCAGGGAGGGTTGGAGGGAGGAGAGGAGGCAGGGAGGGAGGAGAGGAGGCAGAGAGGGATGGAGGGAGGAGAGGAGAGGAGGCAGGGAGGGTTGGAGGGAGGAGAGGAGGCAGGGAGGGATGGAGGGAGGGAGGGAGGAGAGGAGGCAGGGAGGGATGGAGGGAGGGAGGAGAGGAGGCAGGGAGGGATGGAGGGAGGAGAGGAGGCAGGGAGAGATGGAGGGAGGAGAGGAGGCAGGGAGGGTTGGAGGGAGGAGAGGAGGCAGGGAGGGATGGATGGAGGGAGGGAGGGAAGAGAGGTGGCAGGGAGGGTTGGAGGGAGGAGAGGAGGCAGGGAGGGAATGGAGGGAGGGAGGGAGGGATGGAGGGAGAAGAGGAGGCAGGGAGGGTTGGAGGAAGGAGAGGAGGAAGGGCGGGTTGGAGGGAGGAGAGGATGCAGGTAGGGTTGGAGGGAGGAGAGGAGGCAGGGGGGGATGGAGGAAGTGATCAAAGCCTATCTATCTGCTGACTGCTGCTGAAGCCAGACCAGCTCAGAAATCTTCTATACTCTGAGAAAACATCAGAGGAGGACAGGTTCTACACACTGAGAAAACATCAGAGGAGGACAGGTTCTACACACTGAGAAAACATCAGAGGAGGACAGGTTCTACACTCTGAGAAAACATCAGAGGAGGACAGGTTCTACACACTGAGAAAACAGAGGAAGAGGACAGGTTCTACATTCTGAGAAAACAGAGGAGGAGGAGGACAGGTTCTACACTCTTAGAAAACAGAGGAGGAGGACAGGTTCTACACTCTGAGAAAACAGAGGAGGAGCACAGGTTCTACACTGAGAAAACATCAGAAGAGGACAGGTTCTACACTCTGAGAAACAAAAGGTGTTATCTTGAACTTAAAAGGGTTCTTCGGCTGTCCCCTCAGGAGAACCCTTTGAAGAACTCTTTCTGGTTCCAGGTACATTTTTGGGTCCTCCTTTCCAGAGGGTTCAACATGGAATCCCAAAGGGTTCTACTTAGAACCAAAATCAATCAATCAAATGTATTTATAAAGGCCTTTTTACATCAGCCGATGTCACGAAGTGCTATTCAGAAACCCAGCCTAAAACCCCTAAACAATGCAGATGTAGAAGCACATTGGCTAGGAAAAACTCCCTAGAAAGGCAGGAACCTAGGAAGAAACCTAGAGAGGAACCAGACTCTGAGGGGTGGCCAGTCCTCTTCTGGCTGTGCTGGTGGAGATTATAACAGTACATGGCCAAGATGGTTTCAGAAAGGGTTCTCCTATGTGGACAGCCGAAGAACCCTTTTGGCATAAAACTCCCTCTAACAAAGGAGGAGGTCAAAGGGGAACGAACCCATGTTACCTCAAACTACAAAGACTGCTTCACTTAACCTCAAAATGCTACTCTTTCCCAAAATCTCAGGTTTCCCAGAAACCCAGGTTGGAGGAGTTTGGGAATCAGGTGGGAATAAGCAGGAAATACGAATCCTCCAACAAGGATTTATGGGAAACCTAGGGAATTTGGCAAAGTTTAGCTGGATTTTGCAACCCTAGAACTACAAAGACTGCTTCATGCTACCTCAAACCACCAAGACTGCTTCTAAAGCCTACCTTATCCTCAGCCAGAGACAGTCATCCTAGATGATAAAGCAGGGTCCTTGAGAAAAGCAACATGACTTCAGCACAGTCCAAAAGTAATTTGACATTGTCTTGTACAGTCTTTATCTCTGGTTAATGTAACAGAGCTATGAGCCTTTGGAGGTAGAGAGCTGTGTGAAGCGTTAGCTAGCTATTGGCTAGTCCATATTTTGAGAAACACACCCAGTATGATTATTGTGAGGAAGAAATGCTTTCTCTCTACTATATAATCAATAAGCTGATCAAACAGCATGCTCATTACACAGGTGCACCTTGTGCTGGGGACAAGAAAAGGACATTCTAAAATGTATAGTTTTGTCACACAACACAATGCCACAGATCAAATCAAAATCAAATCAAATTTATTTATACAGCCCTTCGTACATCAGCTGATATCTCAAAGTGCTGTACAGAAACCCAGCCTAAAACCCCAAACAGCAAGCAATGCAGGTGTAGAAGCACGTGGCTAGAAAAAACTCCCTAGAAAGGCCAAAACCTAGGAAGAAACCTAGAGAGGAACCAGGCTATGTGGGGTGGCCAGTCCTCTTCTGGCCGTGCCGGGTGGAGACAGAACATGGCCAACATGTTCAAATGTTCATAAATTACCAGCATGGTCCAATAATAATAAGGCAGAACAGTTGAAACTGGAGCAGCAGCACGGTCAGTTGGACTGGGGACAGCAAGGAGTCATCATGTCAGGTACTCCTGAGGCATGGTCCTAGGGCTCAGGTCCTCCGAGAGAGAGAGAGAAAGAAAGAGAGAAAGAGAGAATTAGAGAGAGCACACTTAAATTCACACAGGACACCGAATAGGACAGGAGAAGTACTCCCGATATAACAAACTGACCCTAGCCCCCCGACACAAACTACTGCAGCATAAATACTGGAGGCTGAGACAGGAGGGGTGTCTCTTTTGAGGAAGCGTGTAATTGGCATGCTGACTGAGTGCAGGAATATCCACCAGAGCTGTTAACCTCCAACGTAATTTTTTGAGAATTTGGCAGAACGTCCAACCAGCCTCACAACCGCAGACCATGTGTAGCCATGCCAGCCCAGGGAGACAGTGTGTTTCAGTTCACACCAAAAACAAGGCAACTTTGCACAGCCATTGAAGAGGAGTGGGACAACATTACACATGCCACAATCAACAGCCTGATCAACTCTATCGAAGGAGATGTGTCACGCTGCATGTGGGAAATGGTGGTCACACCAGATAATGACTGGTTTTCATATCCACACCCCTACCTTTTTTTTAAAGATATCTGTGACCAACAGATGCATATCTGTATTCCCAGTCAAGTGAAATCCATAGATTAGAGCCTAATGAATTGATTTCAATTGACTGATTTCCAGAAATGAACTGTAACTCAGTAAAATATTTGAAAATGTTGTATGTTGCGTATATATTTTTGTTCAGTATACTTTCATGTCAATAAGGTTTTCCTGTAATACAATGAAGGCACATTGTAGTTAAGATAGAGCCTGGACAGTCAGGATGGCAATAGCATACACAACAGTAGCATTGGCATATAATTGCAGGTAAAACAAATTTTACAGACATTGTTACTGATATTGTTAATGTAAACTGTAAAAAGTACAGGAACCAGAACTGACCCTTGCGGGACACCTTTCTTGATATCCAGGAAACCTGATTTAACACCCATCAGTAGATACACATTGAGTTCTATCTGTCAAGTACTTTTTAAACCAGCTACTTGCAGGCTGGTCTAGGCTAATTGAGGGAAGCCTCTGAATTAGCTATGAGTTATCAACAGTATCTGACGTTAATGTCTTAAAGTAATGATGGACTGTCGTTTTTCTTTGCTTGTTTGAGCTGTTCTTGCCATAATATAGACTTGGTCTGTTACCAATTTAGGCTATCTTCTGTATACCACCCCTACCTTGTCACAACACAACTGACTGGCTCAAACGCATTAAGAAGGAAAGAAATTCCACAAATTAACTTTTAACAAGGCACACCTGTTAATTGAAATGCATTCAAGGTGACTACCTGGTTGAGAAAATGCCAAGAGTGTGCAAAGCTGTCAAGGCAAAGGGTGGGTTTTCAAGAATCTCAAACGTAAAATATATTTAGATTTGTTTAACACTTTTTTTGTTTCTATATGATTCCATATGTGTTATTTCATAGTTTTGATGTCATCACTATTATTCTACAATGTAGAAAATAGTCTAAATAAAGAAAAGCCCTTGAATGAGTAGGTGTTCTAAAACTTTTGACGGGTAGTGTATATTATAATACCTTTTTGCCTGTTTTGCATGATATTTTGGCACGAGCCACATATTAAATCATATCAAATTTTAGTTGTCACAGGCCCCGAAATGCTTACTTACAAGCCCTTAACCAACAATGCATTTTTAAGAAAAATACCATAAAAGAGAGGGGGGGGGGCAATATAAGTAGTCTTGTTAGCCATTTGATTAGATGTTCAGGAGGCTTATGGCTTGGTATGTTTAGAATCCTCTTGGACCTAGACTTGGTGCTCCGGTACCGCTTGCCGTGCGGTAGCAGAGAGAACAGTCTATAACGAGGGTGGCTGAAGTCTTTGACAATTTATAGGGCCTTTCTCTGACACCGCCTGGTATAGAGGTCCAGGATGGCCAGAAGCTTGTCCCCAGTAAAGTACTGGGCAGTTCGCACTACCCTCTGTACTGCCTTGCGGTCGGAGGCCGAGCATTTACCATACCAGGCATTGATGCAACCATTCAGGATGCTCTCGATGGTGCAGCTGTCGAACCTTTTGAGGATCTGAGGACCCATGGCAAATCTTTTAACTTGTCTCCTGAGGGGGAATTGGTTTTGTCGTCGTGCCCTCTTCATGACTTTCTTGGTGTGCTTCGAACATGTTCTATGTAAGTGAACACCCCCCTGAAATGGACAAAAATGAATGGGAAGTCATTGGCACCGTACGAAACATATACACAGTGTCCAATACCACTCAATTCGGCGTCGTTTCAATCAAAGTTGATTGCAAATGCCATATGGCAAATGCCAAGTGTAACACTCCAAAAATCCAACAGGTGGCGAGTGCGCTCCACTGTGATTTTTCATATTGCAAATGTAACACAAGTCAAGACCCAAGAGTAAAACTTTGAAAAATTTAACATTTTTTCAAAAACATATCACCCCGTCAAAAAGTGCTTTCTGGACCGTTTTTCGAAATTCTTTCGATTTTTGTGTCAATTACACATGTATAAAACTGTATGAATAAACTTTTGTCAAATTTCATTATCATTTTTAAAAAAACTTGTCCATAGGGCATATTTTGTGTCCATTTGCAATATGATTTCATAGGAAGTCAAAAGTCACTGTTTTTTTTTTGTTTGCCAAATGCCATAAGAAATGTCCAAATGCAATATTAAAGATTTGAAAGTGGCAAATCAGGATGTTATGTCCATTTGCCATGTACGATAAATGGAAGTCGGTTTACAAACCCAAAAGTCAGTGACCCATGTCCAAAAGGCATTTATACTGCCAAAATGATATATAGCACTATGTTAAGCCATGAATCAACCTAGCTGGTCTATTTGTCATGTATGATGAGGGAGAAGTGGGACTGTTGTTTTTTCATTATTTTTTGAAAAACATCCAAAATGACAAAGTGCGCCGCCCCCTATTGGATGGGCACGGGTGGGGTGTGCTCACTACCCAACCGTGGACCCCTTGCTACCCCGTAATGGCATTTAAAACCATTTAAAAAATATGCTCCTGGTAACCCATTCCAATCACCAGGTGCACGGATGTGCATTTGCAGTATGTTTCGATGTGCATTTACCATCACAAAGGTCGAATTGTGCCTCTCACCCTAACGGTTCTCTCACTGTCACCCAAAAGCAAATGAAATTTAGAGCCAGGCTTAATTTTGGGCCTACTGTGTGAGAGATCTGTTTGGAAAAATGACTGATTTACAGTTCATGAGGGATGCTTAATCACACAAATTAAGTTTGAAAAAGATCTGACCTTTTTAACCCTTCAAAACAGGACCTATGACACCATTTTAAGGCACTTCCTGTTGGCACAGGAAGCTGAACGTGAACACATATCCTCATTGGTGTAGGCTCTTACAGAGTCCTTTTAAGTATTTATGTTTAGAATTGACTGATCGACACAGGGTTGAATGCAGTGATTTTCATAATTGCAGGTTATGTATATCAAAACACTTTTAGGGTGAATTTAATCACTTACGGTTAATTCAGAAAGCTTAGAATCAACACAGGTAGACCTCATAGTGGCCTGATGGATTGTCATCGAAGACAGGTTCATACGGCATTCATAACCCACATAGGCTGCACGTTGAATTTAGGGGTGAATGCAATGCATTCCAATGGGGAGAGATGTCAGTGAAAACTGTTTGATGTAAACACCTTCTTTTAACTGTTAAGGGTTAATGGTACACGGTCAAGGTTAGGCTTTCACAGATCGGGAGGACCTCAGGAACATACATGAGGTCGAATTGTGCTTCTCACCCTGATGGTTCTCTCACTGTCACCCAAAAGCAAATTAAATTTAGGGACAGGCTTCATTTTGGGCCTACTTTTTCTCACGGTCGCTGCACTCAGAGCGAGCTACGGTCAAGCGGGGCATCTTGTTGTCCTTGCTCTCTGTGTGTGTGTGTGTGTGTGTGTGTGTGTGTGTGTGTGTGTGTGTGTGTGTGTGTGTGTGTGTGTGTGAGAGAGAGAGAGAGCTTTTCATGTACATCTGTTTGGAGGAATGACTGATTTACAGTTCATGAGGGTTGCCTAATAACCCATATGAAGTTTTGAAAATATCATACCTTTTTAACCCTTCGAAACAGCACCTATGACACCATGTTAAGGCACTTCCGGTTTACACAGGAAGCTGAACGTAAACACATATCCTCCTTGGGGTAGGCACTTATAGAATATTGAGTTTTAAGTCTTTATGTTAAGAACTGACTTATTTACAGAGGGTTGAATGAGTGTGTGTTATTTCAGAAAATCACAGAAATCTCGCATAGCTCGGAAACACGATTCAAAAAGATTTGTCTGAACAAGTTGCAACAGGATCTGTAACTTAAAAAAATAAAGAATTCTGGCTGGATAAATGGCTGGTTCTTTTTTTATTGACACCGTAGGTTCATTTACTTTGACGTGAAGCGGAGAAATTATTGCTCTATTTTCATTTTTTACCTTTAATCCCGTTGAGGCCTGAACGCCATCTTGTTCGGGGCCAACTGCCCATTATGCCAAACCTATGCTCACCAAGTTTCGTCTTCGAATGCTTTTCCGTTTAGGAGATAAGGCCACGTCGTGATTGGTGATGTTTTGTACATTTGCAACATGATTCCACTCGCCCTCTTGTGGGATTTACCGGGACAGCGAAAAAAATGACCAAAATTGGAACGTTTTATTAAACGAAAACCGAATGTCCGAGAGACTTCGTTTGATGACTTCCTGGAAGATCTGGCCCTGCTGCACGGCCCGACGCTGTCCGCCAATTTGAGACATTACTGGAATGACAGATGGGCAGGATATGGGTTTGTACTTTTGGGGATATTTTATTAGTTCCACTGAGCCAAGCACAGCTGAAGACATGGAATGATTTTTAATACTATCTGAATCCAGGCTGGTTAGCAGTGCCATGGGTACACGTCTGATAAGACGTAAGGGTGGAAGTGTGACAGATATCCTCATCGTGGATAGGGGGCCTGATGGCACACACTGGCTCCTCCTGCTCACATGTTTCCAGCAGGGGACAGTAATGATCCCCATCAATCAGATTGACACCTGCCAGACTGGTGGGGAAGAGCAAGAGAGAAAAAGTGTCCTATGTGTCTCCATATGGAGCCTACCTGGTGATGTTTGATTTACATCAAGATCAAGCAGGCACAGGCAAGCAGTTAGTGACATTCTGGGTACAAGGTTTGCAAGGTGAAATTCCATTAAAGAACCCACATGTGCAAATACTCTAATGACAATGCTGCTATTCCTGTTCCCTTTCTGACAGTCATATTCTTAGATGTAGCTTGTTAGCATAGCCAATATACGAGGCAAGATGTACAGCTCATTTTGAAACATGGAGCTGAGTTCAGTAACAGGAGTGTTTGGCCTGATACCGATGAGACGGCCTTTCGGGAGGTCAGAGAACTGACAGAGTGGTACTAGAAAAACCTCCCTCAACGTGAGCAAGATTAAGGAGCTAATCGTGGACTACAGGAAAAAGCAGGCCGAACAAGCCCCCATTAACAGGCCTGTAATGGAGCAGGTCGAGAGTTAAGTACCTTTGTGTCCACGTCGCCAATGAGCTCTCATGGGTCAAAGATTCCAAGATGGCGTAGCAGTAAGTCGTCCTGTCGTGTCGTGTCCCTGTATATTTCGTTTATTTTTTTTTATTTTTTTACATATTTTTCGTTTTTTACATAGCTATCCCTTTAAAAATATTTTGCTAAACCTAAGCTTCCAAATACTCTCCTGCTACCCGCCTCACCCAATGTAGCTATTTTTCCTAAAGTATTTATATTTACTTCGGAACCCCTCAACTGAAGCTAGCCAGCTAACCACCAGCTATGCTAGCGGTCTTCAGCTAACCGGTCATCAGCTAACCTGTAGTTCGGAAAGCTCTCGCCAGTTCGAACAACGCGACTCTAACCAGAGCATAACGGACCTATTTATTTTTCATCCCCGGATTCATCCCCGGATTCCCACCGCAAACGGAACATTTTTCAGCTGGATTTTTCAGCTGCATCTTCACAACTAGCTATCTAGCTAAACCGCAACCCCGGATGATTACTCCTGGCTAGCGTTTCCACCCACTTAGCTTGAAGCTAGCCCGGCCTGCGCTACCACCGTAGCATACTCCTGAGCTACAATACCCGGGCCCATGACCGGTCTATCGATGTCACCGCATGAAGAGGAATAAACAGACTCACCCCATCGCGACGTCCCCCAAAGGCTAACTCTCTAGCCCTCGCTATCTCCCTGCTTGCTAATTCGGCCTGCTAACTGCTAGCTTGTCCAGCTCCGGTCCGCTAACTGCTACCTTGTCTAGCCCGGGCCTACAAACTGTTAGCTTGTTAGCACAGGCCTGCTAACCGCCTGAATCGCCACGTCCCAAACGCTCACCGGACCCATATTTACTTTCTATCTCTTTTGACTTTTAATTTGTTTATACCTTCCGGAAACCTGGAACACACTCAAGAACCTCCAGAAGCTAACCAGCTAACTAGCTACAAGCTATTTAGTCATTGTTAGTTTTTTTTAACCTGGATAACACTCGCCAGTCCAGCTTCCCTGCCCCATCCACCGCTGCCCCCTGGACACTGATCTCTTGGCTACATAGCTGATGCACGCTGGACTGTCCATTAATCACGGTACTCCATTCTGCTTGTTTGTTTTATCTGTTGGCCCCGTTGCCTAGTCTAAGCCATTTTACCTGCTGTTGTTGTGCTAGCTGATTAGCTGTTGTGTCACCTACTGTTTTAGCTAGCTTTCCCAATTCAACACCTGTGATTACTGTATGCCTCGCTGTATGTCTCTCTCAAATGTCAATATGCCTTGTATACTGTTGTTCAGGTTAGTTATCATTGTTTTAGTTCACAATGGAGCCCCTAGTTCCACTCAACATACCCCTGATAACTCCTTTGTCCCACCTCCCACACATGCGGTGACCTCACCCATTACTACCAGCATGTCCAGAGATACAACCTCTCTCATCATCACCCAGTGCCTGGGCTTACCTCCGCTGTACCCGCACCCCACCATACCCCTGTCTGCGCATTATGCCCTGAATATATTCTACCATGCCCAGAAACCTGCTCCTCTTATTCTCTGTCCCCAACGCTCTAGGCGACCAGTTTTGACAGCCTTTAGCCGCACCCTCATACTACTCCTTCTCTGTTCCGCGGGTGATGTGGAGGTAAACCCAGGCCCTGCATGTCCCCAGGCACCCTCATTTGTTGACTTCTGTGATCGAAAAAGCCTTGGTTTCATGCATGTCAACATCAGAAGCCTCCTCCCTAAGTTTGTCTTACTCACTGCTTTAGCACACTCTGCTAACCCTGATGTCCTTGCTGTGTCTGAATCCTGGCTCAGGAAGGCCACCAAAAATTCAGAGATTTCCATACCCAACTATAACATCTTCCGTCAAGATAGAACTGCCAAAGGGGGAGGAGTTGCAGTTTACTGCAGAGATTGACATTACTTTGCAGGCTTACTTTCCAGGTCCATACCCAAACAGTTCGAACTACTAATTTTGAAAATTACTCTCTCCAGAAATAAGTCTCTCACGGTTGCCGCCTGCTACCGACCCCCCTCAGCTCCCAGCTGTGCCCTGGACACCATTTGTGAATTGATCGCCCCCCATCTAGCTTCAGAGTTTGTTCTGTTAGGTGACCTAAACTGGGATATGCTTAACACCCCGCCAGTCCTACAATCTAAGCTAGATGCCCTCAATCTCACACAAATCATCAAGGAACCCACCAGGTACAACCCTAACTCTGTAAACAAGGGCACCCTCATAGACGTCATCCTGACCAACTGGCCCTCCAAATACACCTCCGCTGTCTTCAACCAGGATCTCAGCGATCACTGCCTCATTGCCTGTATCCGCTACGGAGCCGCAGTCAAACGACCACCCCTCATCACTGTCAAACGCTCCCTAAAACACTTCTGTGAGCAGGCCTTTCTAATCGACCTGGCCCGGGTATCCTGGAAGGACATTGACCTCATCCCGTCAGTTGAGGATGCCTGGTCATTCTTTAAAAGTAACTTCCTCACCATTTTAGATAAGCATGCTCCGTTCAAAAAATGCAGAACTAAGAACAGATACAGCCCTTGGTTTACCCCAGACCTGACTGCCCTCGACCAGCACAAAAACATCCTGTGGCGGACTGCAATAGCATCGAATAGTCCCCGTGATATGCAACTGTTCAGGGAAGTCCGGAACCAATACACACAGGCAGTCAGGAAAGCTAAGGCCAGCTTCTTCAGGCAGAAGTTTGCATCCTGTAGCTCCAACTCCAAAAAGTTCTGGGACACTGTGAAGTCCATGGAGAACAAGAGCACCTCCTCCCAGCTGCCCACTGCACTGAGGCTAGGTAACACGGTCACCACTGATAAATCCATGATTATCGAAAACTTCAATAAGCATTTCTCAACGGCTGGCCATGCCTTCCGCCTGGCGACTTCAACCTCGGCCAACAGCTCCGCCCCCCCCGCAGCTCCTCGCCCAAGCCTCTCCAGGTTCTCCTTTACCCAAATCCAGATAGCAGATGTTCTGAAAGAGCTGCAAAACCTGGACCCGTACAAATCAGCTGGGCTTGACAATCTGGACCCTCTATTTCTGAAACTATCTGCCACCATTGTCGCAACCCCTATTACCAGCCTGTTCAACCTCTCTTTCATCTCGTCTGATATCCCCAGGGATTGGAAAGCTGCCGCAGTCATCCCCCTCTTCAAAGGGGGAGACACCCTGGACCCAAACTGTTACAGACTTATATCCATCCTGCCCTGCCTAAGGTCTTCGAAAGCCAAGTCAACAAACAGGTAACTGACCATCTCGAATCCCACCGTACCTTCTCCGCTGTGCAATCTGGTTTCCGAGCCGGTCATGGGTGCACCTCAGCCACACTCAAGGTACTAAACGATATCATAACCGCCATCGATAAAAGACAGTACTGTGCAGCCGTCTTCATCGACCTTGCCAAGGCTTTCGACTCTGTCAATCACCATATTCTTATCGGCAGACTCAGTAGCCTCGGTTTTGCGGATGACTGCCTTGCCTGGTTCACCAATTACTTTGCAGACAGAGTTCAGTGTGTCAAATCGGAGGGCATGCTGTCCGGTCCTCTGGCAGTCTCTATGGGGGTGCCACAGGGTTCAATTCTCGGGCCGACTCTTTTCTCTGTGTATATCAATGATGTTGCTCTTGCTGCGGGCGATTCCCTGATCCACCTCTACGCAGACGACACCATTCTATATACCTTCGGCCCGTCTTTGGACACTGTGCTATCTAACCTCCAAACAAGCTTCAATGCCATTCAACACTCCTTCCGTGGCCTCCAACTGCTCTTAAATGCTAGTAAAAACCAAATGCATGCTTTTCAACCGGTCGCTGCCTGCACCCGCATGCCCGACTAGCATCACCACCCTGGATGGTTCCGACCTAGAATATGTGGACGTCTATAAGTACCTAGGTGTCTGGCTAGACTGCAAACTCTCCTTCCAGACTCATATCAAACATCTCCAATCGAAAATCAAATCAAGAGTCGGCTTTCTATTCCGCAACAAAGCCTCCTTCACTCACGCCGCCAAGCTTACCCTAGTAAAACTGACTATCCTACCGATCCTCGACTTCGGCGATGTCATCTACAAAATTGCTTCCAACACTCTACTCAGCAAACTGGATGCAGTCTATCACAGTGCCATCCGTTTTGTCACTAAAGCACCTTATACCACCCACCACTACGACTTGTATGCTCTAGTCGGCTGGCCCTCGCTACATATTCGTCGCCAGACCCACTGGCTCCAGGTCATCTACAAGTCCATGCTAGGTAAAGCTCCGCCTTATCTCAGCTCACTGGTCACAATGGCAACACCCATCCGTAGCACGCGCTCCAGCAGGTGTATCTCACTGATCATCCCTAAAGCCAACACCTCATTTGGCCACCTTTCGTTCCAGTACTCTGCTGCCTGTGACTGGAACGAATTGCAAAAATCGCTGAAGTTGGAGACTTTTATCTCCCTCACCAACTTCAAACATCAGCTATCTGAGCAGCTAACCGATCGCTGCAGCTGTCCATAGTCTATTGGTAAATAGCCCACCCTTTTCACCTACCTCATCCCCATACTGTTATTATTTATTTACTTTTCTGCTCTTTTGCACACCAATCTCTACCTGTACATGACCATCTGATCATTCATCACTCGTGTTAATCTGCAAAATTGTAATTATTTGCCTACCTCATGCCTTTTGCACACATTGTATATAGACTCCCCCTTTGTTTTCTACTGTGTTATTGACTTGTTAATTGTTTACTCCATGTGTAACTCTTTGTTGTATGCTCACACTGCTATGCTTTCTTGGCCAGGTCGCAGTTGCAAATGAGAACTTGTTCTCAACTAGCCTACCTGGTTAAATAAAGGTGTTCTCAACTAGCCTACCTGGTTAAATAAAGGTGTTCTCAACTAGCCTACCTGGTTAAATAAAGGTGTTCTCAACTAGCCTACCTGGTTAAATAAAGGTGAAATAAAAAAATTAAATATACAAAGACAGTCATGAAGACTGTATGACCCCCCACCCCAAGAGACTGACAAGAATTGGCCCCCAGAAGGTTTTACAGCTGCACCATCAAGAGCATCCTGATCGGTTGCAGTCCAAGTTAAACTTCTACCGCACGGTAAGCGGTTCCAGGGTGCCAGGTCTAGGACCCAAAGGCTCCTCAACAGCTTAATGGCATCTCAAGCTATAAGACTGCTGAACAACTCATTTTTAAAAATGAAAGGGGCTTGCAAGTAAACATTATGGCAAAATTCACACTTGTAGTCAGCGTATGTGACAAGTAGTTTGTCATTTTCTGGATGATCGGACAATGGAAAAAGCGGTCATTTACTTTTTTGGAGAGGGGGGGGGGGGGGGGGGGGGTTAATGAAATACTTCAGAGAACTTGAGGGTTTAGTGAGATAGAAAGCAAGTGCATTAGAGTCACCATTAATATTAAGGGCATCAGGCCCAAAACTCTGATTCAGGCTCATTGAGTGTAGAGGTCCAGTGATGCAAAAGATCCTGTCAAATGCCAGAGAGCCAACATTTCTTCTACTGGAACAAGCAACCTAATTACCACAACACTGACATCCCTTTGAAGGCATTAAAAACATCTGTCTGAAAACACTTAAATAGATGAAGACTAATATGTATTAGTACATTTTATTTAAAACAATTGAAGTAGAGAAGTCCTGACAACACTTCCAGGTCATAGCACCTAGAAGAGAAAACGATTAGTAACAAGCATACATGAAAGCAAAGACAGGTGCCAAGGCTGCATTTACACAGGCAGCCAAATTCTGATCTTTTGACTAAGCCAATCACAAAAAGAGCAATGAACTGCCTATGTAAACCTAAACAGCCCAAATGGCATAAAAATACAGAGAAACTGAAATCTCACCTCAACTGGTGGCTACAGATCCCACTTCATCATGTTCTGGACTCAATTTAGGTTGTGCTAGGGCCTTTCTGCTTGGCAGATAGTGGTTGGGCTGTGGCTTGCTGATACTTGAAGAGCTGGGTTGAGTGGCTAGGGGAGGCACTACTCCTACCGAGTAGGGTCTTTGAGCCGGTGGATTGTAGATCCGCCGTACAATTCTGGGATGCTGTGCATGATGGTCAGGCCAAAGCGGCGAAGGTTGATCGAGCTGGCACTGCTGGTCCTGCTCTGGGTAGGGCCATAGCTGCTAGACAAGAGGCTCTGGGTGGGACGTCTGGCAGAGCTAGTGTTGGACTTCACTGCATTGAACAAATAGCTGGGCCTGTAGCTCCCCCACTGAGCAGACATTTGTCCGTACTTCCCTTGGGCAGGTTTTGCAAGGAGATTCTGGCTGTATGTTGAACCCCTTCCACCTTGGTTAGAGGTAAACAGGCTTTGGCTTGGTGTTGCACCAAGGTCAGAGCCAGGCTTGTAGGCGCCGTAGGAGTTTCCACTAGCTGTAGAGCTGGGGTGAAAAAGACTGGAGCGAGAGGCCAGGCTAGAAGTAGGCATGCCGCGACTTGAGGTAGAGGCTCCATCTATTCTCTGGCCAGAGGTTTGGGCATATTGATTGGAAGTTGAAACACTTCTACTGGCAGAGTTGCTCTGGTATTGCATGACATCTTGGGAGAAGCTAGGCTTGTAGCTTTTTGTTGCACTCCCACCTTCAGTAGAACCAAAACTCAGAGGACCTGGTCTAAATGAAGTTTGTGAAGAGCCACTTGAGGGAACTTCACGGTCAGGAGTGGAAATTGACCGGGCAGAGATCTCCATTGGTCCCTTGAAAGCCAAGGAAGGGAAGCTGCTCCCTTGCTTCAGGTCCTGGACATAGTGGGTGAGGGAGGTGGTGTGGGTGGCAGTTTGACCATAGAGGCTTGGGGCTCCTCTACTCCGAGTCTGGACAAGGCCTTGGTTGGGTTGTCTGGAGGTGGAGAACTTGAATTCACTCTGGGTAGAGCCATAGTTAGGAGTAGATGGTTTCAGGTTAGAGGCAGTTCTACTCTGGACATTAAACACAACATCAGGATTCTGGACTAGTCCAGAGCTGCCGGAGTGAGGCTGTACAGTACGAAGAGTGTTGGCCTGGATTCTCTTTACCTCCCAACTTGAAACTGGCCTTAATGCACTGGGGTCAGTGACACTTTGACCATAGGTTCTGCTGGCCTTGGTTTGATGCTTGTTGTGGGCGACAGAGGATCCACTGGCTATAGAACCAGAGAGGCTAATGTCAGTATTCTTGGCACGGGTCCTCTTACCCTTTGTCTGGGCGGAGGTAAAGCTGCTGGGGATAGATCCAGAGCCCCTTGGGGCTGGCTGGAGGGAGCTTGGAGCAAAGCCTCCGAGTGTGTTGTATCCAGTCCCGCGGTAAGTAGCTTCACTCTGGACCGAACCAGAAGTGTGAGAGGCTGGTCTGAATTGATCCTGGGGATAGCTGCCACCTGTTTGCCTCTGCTCAACTTCCATTCTGGAAGAGCCAGAAAACCCATAGCCTCTTACTCTCTGGGCATCTAAACAGAAGGGAAGTTATAGAGTCAGTGCCAAACTTGAAGGTTGGTCTGACAAAAGTGACAACGTTTTGTGTTCATGCCTTACCACGTGGAGCCCATGTAAAACTTGAGTGTTCTGCAAACAATGAGCAAAGGAACACAATCCTGTCAAGAAAAGAAGTTGCCATTACACATCAATATTCCAAATACAAGTAGCAATCTTGCAGTTGACCTGAAACACATTGGTCAAAGAATCTTACCCCAAATTAATTCCAAAAGCCATATCAAAGCCTTAAACCACCAACAGCCCAGACAAAGCAATACTGAAATACTCTCAGTGCCTTACTGCCATGCTTAGTTGACATACCAGCGTGGTGTGTATTTATTGCCTGAACCTGCAGTTGCCATCCAATCACTGGCTTATTGATTGATCATTCTCAGCTGTATGTCTTTGTGGAGCGAACAGATTTGAAAACAACCAAGGTGAGGACAGAGGACGCCAAGAGTTAAGGAAAGATTTTTGAAATTCACACAAAGAGGGCTAACGTTATGACACCACAGTGACATGCAGATGAACATGATCAATCAATCAAACAGTGATGACAACTGGCTGTTCAGGCTATAAATATACACTCAGCTGATATATCAACAACTCAAGGCAGTAAGGCAGCGTTTACACAGGCAGCACAATTCTGATCTTGTTTTTCACTAATGAATCTTTTGACAAATCAGATCTGCTCTGAAAAAGAGCTGATTTGAAAAGATCTGATGTGATTGGTCAAAAGACAAATGAGTAAAAAAAGGATCTGAATTGGTCTGCCTGTGTAAAAGCAGCCTAAGTTAGCGAGCTGGCAGCTATTGCGTTGTCTCCTCTGTAGGGTTCTGTAGTACTTCATTTAAATATAGCTTTTGGAATACATTTTGGTTACAATGTTTGGGGAAAAAGTGTTTCATATCTACTGAAAAGTTGCTGCTTGTGAAATATGATGTGTAATTTCTCTTTTGGCTTTTACGTGATTTAACTTGTACAATTTATTCTCTTGACAGAATTTGTTTGTTTTGTTCATTGTTTGCAAAAATTCAAATCAAATGTTATTGGTCACATACACATTGTTAGCAGATGTTAATGCGAGTGTAGCGAAATGCTTGTGCTTCTAGTTCCGACTATGCAGTAAAATCTAACTAAGTAAGTAATCTAACAATTTCAACTACCTTATACAAAAACAACTACCTTATACACACAAATACACACAAATGTAAAGGGATGAATAAGAATATGTACATATAAAAATATGGATGAGCGATGGCGTGCGTCATAGGCAAGATGCAGTAGATGGTGTAGAATACAGTATATACATATGAGATGAGTAATGTAGGACCGTTTTTTCGAAAATCTTTGATTTTTGTGTCAATTACACATGTATAAGAACTGTATGAATAAACTTTTGTCAAATTTCATTATCATTTTTTAAAACTTGTCTATAGTGCATATTTTTTTGTCCATTTGCAATATGATTTCATAGAAAGTCAAAAGTCACAGTTTTTTTTGTTTGCCAAATGCCATAAGAAATGTCCAAATGCAATATTAAAGATTTGAAAATGGCAAATCAGGATGTTATGTCCATATGCCATGTACGATAAATGGAAGTCGGTTTACAAACCCAAAAGTCGGTGAACCATGTCCAAAAGGCATTTATACTGCCAAAATGATATATGGCACTATGTTAAGCCATGAATCAACCTAGATGGTCTATTTGTCATGTATGATGAGGGAGAAGTGGGACTGTTGTTTTTTAATAATTCTTTGAAAAACGTCTATCCTATTGGATGGGCACGGGTTGGGGGTGCTCCCTACCCAACCCTGGACCCCTTGCTACCCCGTAATGGTATTTAAAACCATTTTAAAAATGTGCTCCTGGTAACCCAGACAGAACCCCCCCCCCCCCCCCCCCCCCCCAAGGTGCGGACTCCCGGCCACACACCTAAACCCATAGGGGAGGGTCCGGGTGGGCGTCTGTCCACGGTGGCGGCCCTCGCTCGGGACGTGGACCCCACTCCAACCAAGTCTTAGTCCCCTTGTAACGCGTCCTTTGATTGGCGACCCTCGCCGCCGACCTTGTCCTAGTAAACCTCACCAAGGACGCCACTGGACTGAGGGGCAGCTCTGGACTGAGGTAGAAGCTCGGGACTGAGGGGAAGCTCGGGACTGAGGGGAAGCTCGGGACTGAGGGGAAGCTCAGGACTGAGGGGAAGCTCGGGACTGAGGGGTAGCTCAGCACTAAGAGGAAGCCCAGTACTGAGAGGAAGCCCAGTACTGAGAGGAAGCTCAGGCAGGTAGTTGGCTCTGGCAGATCCTGGCTGGCTGGTGGTTCTGGCAGATCCTGGCTGACTGGCGGTTCCGGCAGATCCTGGCTGACTGGCGGATCCTGGCTGAATGGCGGATCCTGGCTGAATGGCGGATCTGGAAGATCCTGGCTGACTGGCGGATCCTGGCTGACTGGCGGATCTGGAAGATCCTGGCTGACTGGCGGATCCTGGCTGACTGGCGGGGCGGCAGGGTAGCCTAGCGGTTAGAGCGTTGGACTAGTAACCGAAAGGTTGCAAGTTCGAATCCCCGAGCTGACAAGGTACAAATCTGTCGTTCTGTCCCTGAACAGGCAGTTAACCCACTGTTCCTAGGCCATCATTGAAAATAAGAATTTGTTCTTAACTGACTTGCCTAGTAAAATAAAGGTCAAATAAAAAAATAAAAAATCTGGAAGATCATGGCTGACTGGCGGATCCTGGCTGACTGGCGGATCTGGAAGATCATGGCTGACTGGTGGATCCTGGCTGACTGGCGGATCTGGAAGATCATGGCTGACTGGCGGCTCTAGCTGCTCTGGCTGCTCCATGCAGACTGACAGCTCTGGCTGCTCCATGCAGACTGGCAGCTCTGGCTGCTCCATGCAGACTGGCAGCTCTGGTTGCTCCATGCAGACTGGCAGCTCTGGTTGCTCCATGCAGACTGGCAGCTCTGGCTGCTCCATGCAGACTGGCAGCTCTGGCTGCTCCATGCAGACTGGCAGCTCTGGCTGCTCCATGCAGCCTAGCAGCTCTGGCTGCTCTGACAGGAGACTCTGGCAGCGCTGGAGAGGAGGAAGGCTCTGGCAGTGCTAAACAGGCGGGAGACTCTGACAGCGCTGGAGAGGAGGAAGGCTCTGGCAGCGCTAAACAGGCGGGAGACGCCGGCAGCGCTGGAGAGGAGGAAGGCTCTGGCAGCGCTAAACAGGCGGGAGACTCCGGCAGCGCTGGAGAGGAAGGCTCTGACAGTGCTAGACAGGCGAGGCACACTGAAGGCCTGGTGCGTGGTGCTGGCACTGGTGGTACTGGGCCGAGAACACGCACAGGAAGCCTGGGGCGGGGAGCTGCAACCGGAGGACTGGTGTGTGAAGGTGGCATAGGATGGACCGGACCGTGAAGGCGTACTGGAGAGCCTGAGAGCAGGGCTGGCACAGGACGTGCAAGGCTAGGGAGGTGCACAGGAGGCCTAGTGCTTGAGGCTGGCACAATCTTCACCAGCCGACTAACACGCACCTCAGGACTAGTATGGAGCGCTGACCCGTCGGGCGAATATCGTACCTAAAGCACCAAACTAGCAACTCCCTCATAACTCTCTCCTCCACTTTCCCCATTAACTCCTTCACAGTCTCTGCTTTGCTCACCTCTAACACTGGCTCTGGTTTCCTCCTTGGCTCCTCACGATAAACAGGGGGAATTGGCTCAGGTCTGAACCCTGACTCTGCCACACTCTCCCTGAGCCCCCCCCAAGACATTTTTTGGGCTGACTCTCGGGCTTCCTTCCGCGCCACCGTGCTTGTCTCTTCAACTCAATTGTCCTATAACCCTCTTCGCACTGCTCCAGGGAATCCCAGGCGGGCTCCGGCACTCTCCCTGGGTCGACCGCCCACCTGTCTATTTCCTCCCATGTCGTATATTCCAAACTTTGTTGCTCCTGCTGCCGCTGCCTGTCACCACGCCGCTTGGTCCTGTTGTGGTGGGTGATTCTGTTACGGTTTTCTTCCGTCGAAAGAGAGTCGGACCAAAATGCAGCGTGGTCATTTTGATACATGTTTAATAAACGAATAAACACGAACAATACAAAAACAAGACACGTAACGCGAAAACCTAAACTATTTGGTGACAACTAACACATTGACATGAAAAATCACCCACCAAACACGGTTTCCAATCAGAGACAACGATAATCACCTGCCTCTGATTGAGAACCACCTCAGGCAACCATAGACTTTTCTAGACAACCCTACTAAGCCACAATCCCAATACCTACTAAAACCCCAATACAAAAACACACCACAAAATAAACCCATGTCACACCCTGGCCTGGCCAAATAAATAAAGAAAACACAAAATACTAAGACCAGGGCATGACAATTTACCATCACGGCTTTGTCATGCTCAAAAATACTGCAGGAATGCGAAATTGACTGGCCCGATGAACTCGGGATGGCCGGGCAGTGATTCTGGTTCCTCTCCATCGCTCGTTGGTGTTGATTTCAGAATGTCATTTTGGTGATGGTACCTCACTGTTTAAACATATTGCAAATGGACGAAAGTCAGTCAGCAAGTCACCTTCCATCAGTCAATTAGATGTAATTCTGACACCCAACTGATACAAACTGACACCACACCCACTTTTTCCAACTCGTTTAGAAGCCAACTATCACATATTTCAGAGCAGGCCCTAAATTCACAGCGCCTTCAGTTCAAACCATAATAAAAACGTAAAACACGTAGTTACGTTCTAGCTGCGGGTCCAGTTCTGACATTGTGTATAGGCCTAGTTGAGGCGACCCCGAATCCCAAGTTTCGTCTCGATAGGTCATTCGGTGCCCGAGCAAGACCTTAATTGGTGCTGAAAAATCCACTTTTTTCCATGCCTTGCTACGGGGTCCTTGAATGAGCTATCGGACAGAAACGTTGGGGTCCGTCTCTATGGGCCGAGCCGGTTTCAATGGACCTAATCTTGCGACTCTGGGACTTTTCTAAATGTCGTCATTTCCCTAATGGTCTAAATGAATTCAAGTCATTGCAAATGTATGAGGCTGTTTCTCTGTCAAGGAACCTTCTAGAGCCACATAACTCACCACGCACTATCGACCTTAGCTGTAGAACAGGTTTCTAAAGTTTCAGAACTCTATGTCTGACGGTTCTTTAGTAGTTCGAACAAAGTTAACTATTGCAGGCTCTACACACCACACTGTGTCCCTCCATCCAAGCTGTGTGTGTGTGTGTGAGAGTTTTTCTTGGAAATTTTACGGGAGACATGACTGATTTACAGTTCATGAGGGTTGCCTAATCACACATATGAAGTTTTGGAAAGATCTGACTTTTTTAACCCTTTGAAACAGCCCATATGACACCAATTATGGCACTTCCGGTTGGCACAGGAAGCTAAACGTAAACACATATCCTCATTGGGTTATTTTGTTACAGAATCCTGAGTTTTAAGTCTTTACGTTAAGAACTGACTGATTTACACAGGGTTGAATGCACAATTTCTATCAAACATCAGGTTAGGTATGGAAAAACACTTTTTTTAACCACCTCCTGTTTCTTGAGGAAGCTTAGAATCGACACAGGTAGACCTCATAGTGGCCTGATAGATTGACATCGAAGACAGGTTCATAAGGCCATATTAACCCACATAGGCTCTAGGTCGAATTTAGGGGAGCAGGCAATGTATTCCTATAAGGAGAGATGTCATTGTAATCTGTGAGATCCAGAAACCCTGATTAACCCTGATTCTCTCTCATGCCGTCCCTGGAAGGGGTGCGTCACCTGAGTGGGTTGATTCACTGATGTGGTCATCCTGTCTGGGTTGGCGCCCCCCCTTGGGTTGTGCCATGGCGGAGATCTTTGTGGGCTATACTCGGCCCTGTCTCAGGATGGTAAGTTGGTGGTTGAAGATATCCCTCTAGTGGTGTGGGGGCTGTGCTTTGGCAAAGTGGGTGGGGTTATATCCTTCCTGTTTGGCCCTGTCCGGGGGTGTCCTCGGATGGGTCCACAGTGTCTCCTGACCCCTCCTGTCTCAGCCTCCAGTATTTATGCTGCAGTAGTTTATGTGCCGGGGGGCTAGGGTCAGTTTGTTATATCTGGAGTACTTCTCCTGTCCTATTCGGTGTCCTGTGTGAATCTAAGTGTGCGTTCACTAATTCTCTCCTTCTCTCTCTCGGAGGACCTGAGCCCTAGGACCATGCCCCAGGATTACCTGAGATGATGACTCCATCCTTGCTGTGGTATGTGTGTGTGTGTGTGAGAGAGTGAGCTTTTCATTTACATCTGTTTGGAGGAATGACTGCTTTACAGTTCATGAGGGTTACCTAGTTTTGGAAATATGTAACTTTTTTAACCCTTTGAAACAGACACTGTGACCCCAATTAAAGGCACTTCTGGTTGGCACAGGAAGCTAAAAGTGTGTGACAGAGGTTTTCTTTGACATCTGTTCGAGGAATAACTGATTTACAGTTCATGAGGGTTGCCTAATAACCCATGTGAAGTTTTGAAAATATCAGACCTTTTTAACCCTTCGAAACAACACCTATGACACCATTTTAAGGCACTTCCAGTTTACACAGGAAGCTGAAAGTGAACACATATCCTCCTTGGGGTAGGCACTTATGGAATATTGAGTTACGTCTTTATGTTAAGAACTGAACTGACTAAAAAAAAGATTTGTCTGGATAAATGGCTGGTTCTTTTTTATTGACACCGTAGGTTCATTTACTTTGACGTGAAGCGGAGAATTTGCTCTATTTTCATTTTTGACCTTTGAGGCCTGGACGCCATCTTGTTCGGGGCCAACTGCCCATTATGCCAAACCTATGCTCACCAAGTTGCGTCTTCAAAGTCTTTTCCGTTTAGGAGATAAGGCCACGTCGTGATTGGTGATGTTTTGTACGTTTGCAATATGAGTCCACTCGCCCTCGTGGGATTTACCGGGACAGTGAGAAAAAAAGGACCAAAATTTGGGTGGAGAAAAATGTTAATTTACTTTTTTGGAGAGGGGGGGGGGGTTAATGAAATACTTCAGAGAACTTGAGGGTTTAGTGAGATAGAAAGCAAGTGCATTAGAGTCACCATTAATATTAAGGGCATCAGGCCCAAAACTCTGATTCAGGCTCATTGAGTGTAGAGGTCCAGTGATGCAAAAGATCCTGTCAAATGCCAGAGAGCCAACATTTCTTCTACTGGAACAAGCAACCTAATTACCACAACACTGACATCCCTTTGAAGGCATTAAAAACATCTGTCTGAAAACACTTAAATAGATGAAGACTAATATGTATTAGTACATTTTATTTAAAACAATTGAAGTAGAGAAGTCCTGACAACACTTCCAGGTCATAGCACCTAGAAGAGAAAACGATTAGTAACAAGCATACATGAAAGCAAAGACAGGTGCCAAGGCTGCATTTACACAGGCAGCCAAATTCTGATCTTTTGACTAAGCCAATCACAAAAAGAGCAATGAACTGCCTATGTAAACCTAAACAGCCCAAATGGCATAAAAATACAGAGAAACTGAAATCTCACCTCAACTGGTGGCTACAGATCCCACTTCATCATGTTCTGGACTCAATTTAGGTTGTGCTAGGGCCTTTCTGCTTGGCAGATAGTGGTTGGGCTGTGGCTTGCTGATACTTGAAGAGCTGGGTTGAGTGGCTAGGGGAGGCACTACTCCTACCGAGTAGGGTCTTTGAGCCGGTGGATTGTAGATCCGCCGTACAATTCTGGGATGCTGTGCATGATGGTCAGGCCAAAGCGGCGAAGGTTGATCGAGCTGGCACTGCTGGTCCTGCTCTGGGTAGGGCCATAGCTGCTAGACAAGAGGCTCTGGGTGGGACGTCTGGCAGAGCTAGTGTTGGACTTCACTGCATTGAACAAATAGCTGGGCCTGTAGCTCCCCCACTGAGCAGACATTTGTCCGTACTTCCCTTGGGCAGGTTTTGCAAGGAGATTCTGGCTGTATGTTGAACCCCTTCCACCTTGGTTAGAGGTAAACAGGCTTTGGCTTGGTGTTGCACCAAGGTCAGAGCCAGGCTTGTAGGCGCCGTAGGAGTTTCCACTAGCTGTAGAGCTGGGGTGAAAAAGACTGGAGCGAGAGGCCAGGCTAGAAGTAGGCATGCCGCGACTTGAGGTAGAGGCTCCATCTATTCTCTGGCCAGAGGTTTGGGCATATTGATTGGAAGTTGAAACACTTCTACTGGCAGAGTTGCTCTGGTATTGCATGACATCTTGGGAGAAGCTAGGCTTGTAGCTTTTTGTTGCACTCCCACCTTCAGTAGAACCAAAACTCAGAGGACCTGGTCTAAATGAAGTTTGTGAAGAGCCACTTGAGGGAACTTCACGGTCAGGAGTGGAAATTGACCGGGCAGAGATCTCCATTGGTCCCTTGAAAGCCAAGGAAGGGAAGCTGCTCCCTTGCTTCAGGTCCTGGACATAGTGGGTGAGGGAGGTGGTGTGGGTGGCAGTTTGACCATAGAGGCTTGGGGCTCCTCTACTCCGAGTCTGGACAAGGCCTTGGTTGGGTTGTCTGGAGGTGGAGAACTTGAATTCACTCTGGGTAGAGCCATAGTTAGGAGTAGATGGTTTCAGGTTAGAGGCAGTTCTACTCTGGACATTAAACACAACATCAGGATTCTGGACTAGTCCAGAGCTGCCGGAGTGAGGCTGTACAGTACGAAGAGTGTTGGCCTGGATTCTCTTTACCTCCCAACTTGAAACTGGCCTTAATGCACTGGGGTCAGTGACACTTTGACCATAGGTTCTGCTGGCCTTGGTTTGATGCTTGTTGTGGGCGACAGAGGATCCACTGGCTATAGAACCAGAGAGGCTAATGTCAGTATTCTTGGCACGGGTCCTCTTACCCTTTGTCTGGGCGGAGGTAAAGCTGCTGGGGATAGATCCAGAGCCCCTTGGGGCTGGCTGGAGGGAGCTTGGAGCAAAGCCTCCGAGTGTGTTGTATCCAGTCCCGCGGTAAGTAGCTTCACTCTGGACCGAACCAGAAGTGTGAGAGGCTGGTCTGAATTGATCCTGGGGATAGCTGCCACCTGTTTGCCTCTGCTCAACTTCCATTCTGGAAGAGCCAGAAAACCCATAGCCTCTTACTCTCTGGGCATCTAAACAGAAGGGAAGTTATAGAGTCAGTGCCAAACTTGAAGGTTGGTCTGACAAAAGTGACAACGTTTTGTGTTCATGCCTTACCACGTGGAGCCCATGTAAAACTTGAGTGTTCTGCAAACAATGAGCAAAGGAACACAATCCTGTCAAGAAAAGAAGTTGCCATTACACATCAATATTCCAAATACAAGTAGCAATCTTGCAGTTGACCTGAAACACATTGGTCAAAGAATCTTACCCCAAATTAATTCCAAAAGCCATATCAAAGCCTTAAACCACCAACAGCCCAGACAAAGCAATACTGAAATACTCTCAGTGCCTTACTGCCATGCTTAGTTGACATACCAGCGTGGTGTGTATTTATTGCCTGAACCTGCAGTTGCCATCCAATCACTGGCTTATTGATTGATCATTCTCAGCTGTATGTCTTTGTGGAGCGGACAGATTTGAAAACAACCAAGGTGAGGACAGAGGACGCCAAGAGTTAAGGAAAGATTTTTGAAATTCACACAAAGAGGGCTAACGTTATGACACCACAGTGACATGCAGATGAACATGATCAATCAATCAAACAGTGATGACAACTGGCTGTTCAGGCTATAAATATACACTCAGCTGATATATCAACAACTCAAGGCAGTAAGGCAGCGTTTACACAGGCAGCACAATTCTGATCTTGTTTTTCACTAATGAATCTTTTGACAAATCAGATCTGCTCTGAAAAAGAGCTGATTTGAAAAGATCTGATGTGATTGGTCAAAAGACAAATGAGTAAAAAAAGGATCTGAATTGGTCTGCCTGTGTAAAAGCAGCCTAAGTTAGCGAGCTGGCAGCTATTGCGTTGTCTCCTCTGTAGGGTTCTGTAGTACTTCATTTAAATATAGCTTTTGGAATACATTTTGGTTACAATGTTTGGGGAAAAAGTGTTTCATATCTACTGAAAAGTTGCTGCTTGTGAAATATGATGTGTAATTTCTCTTTTGGCTTTTACGTGATTTAACTTGTACAATTTATTCTCTTGACAGAATTTGTTTGTTTTGTTCATTGTTTGCAAAAATTCAAATCAAATGTTATTGGTCACATACACATTGTTAGCAGATGTTAATGCGAGTGTAGCGAAATGCTTGTGCTTCTAGTTCCGACTACGCGTAGCACGCGCTCCAGCAGGTGTATCTCACTGATCATCCCTAAAGCCAACACCTCATTTGGCCGCCTTTCGTTCCAGTACTCTGCTGCCTGTGACTGGAACGAATTGCAAAAATCGCTGAAGTTGGAGACTTTTATCTCCCTCACCAACTTCAAACATCAGCTATCTGAGCAGCTAACCGATCGCTGCAGCTGTACATAGTCTATTGGTAAATAGCCCACCCTTTTCACCTACCTCATCCCCATACTGTTTTTATTTATTTACTTTTCTGCTCTTCTGCACACCAATATCTCTACCTGTACATGACCATCTGATCTTTTATCACTCCAGTGTTAATCTGCAAAATTGTAATTATTTGCCTACCTCCTCATGCCTTTTGCACACATTGTATATAGACCCCCCCTTTGTTTTCTACTGTGTTATTGACTTGTTAATTGTTTACTCCATGTGTAACTCTTTGTTGTATGCTCACACTGCTATGCTTTATCTTGGCCAGGTCGCAGTTGCAAATGAGAACTTGTTCTCAACTAGCCTACCTGGTTAAATAAAGGTGAAATAAAAAATAAAATAAAAATCTAACAATTTCAACTACCTTATACAAAAACAACTACCTTATACACACAAATACACACCGCCGACCTTGTCCTAGTAAACCTCACCAAGGACGCCCCTGGACTGAGGGGCAGCTCTGGACTGAGGTAGAAGCTCGGGACTGAGGGGAAGCTCGGGACTGAGGGGAAGCTCGGGACTGAGGGGAAGCTCAGGACTGAGGGGAAGCTCGGGACTGAGGGGTAGCTCAGCACTAAGAGGAAGCCCAGTACAGAGAGGAAGCCCAGTACTGAGAGGAAGCTCAGGCAGGTAGTTGGCTCTGGCAGATCCTGGCTGGCTGGTGGTTCTGGCAGATCCTGGCTGATTGGCGGTTCCGGCAGATCCTGGCTGACTGGCGGATCCTGGCTGAATGGCGGATCCTGGCTGAATGGCGGATCCTGGCTGAATGGCGGATCTGGAAGATCCTGGCTGACTGGTGGATCCTGGCTGACTGGCGGATCTGGAAGATCCTGGCTGACTGGCGGATCCTGGCTGACTGGCGGGGCGGCAGGGTAGCCTAGCGGTTAGAGCGTTGGACTAGTAACCGAAAGGTTGCAAGTTCGAATCCCCGAGCTGACAAGGTACAAATCTGTCGTTCTGTCCCTGAACAGGCAGTTAACCCACTGTTCCTAGGCCATCATTGAAAATAAGAATTTGTTCTTAACTGACTTGCCTAGTTAAATAAAGGTCAAATAAAAAAATAAAAAAATCTGGAAGATCATGGCTGACTGGCGGATCCTGGCTGACTGGCGGATCTGGAAGATCATGGCTGACTGGTGGATCCTGGCTGACTGGCGGATCTGGAAGATCATGGCTGACTGGCGGCTCTAGCTGCTCTGGCTGCTCCATGCAGACTGACAGCTCTGGCTGCTCCATGCAGACTGGCAGCTCTGGCTGCTCCATGCAGACTGGCAGCTCTGGTTGCTCCATGCAGACTGGCAGCTCTGGTTGCTCCATGCAGACTGGCAGCTCTGGCTGCTCCATGCAGACTGGCAGCTCTGGCTGCTCCATGCAGCCTAGCAGCTCTGGCTGCTCTGACAGGAGACTCTGGCAGCGCTGGAGAGGAGGAAGGCTCTGGCAGTGCTAAACAGGCGGGAGACTCTGACAGCGCTGGAGAGGAGGAAGGCTCTGGCAGCGCTAAACAGGCGGGAGACGCCGGCAGCGCTGGAGAGGAGGAAGGCTCTGGCAGCGCTAAACAGGCGGGAGACTCCGGCAGCGCTGGAGAGGAAGGCTCTGACAGTGCTAGACAGGCGAGGCGCACTGAAGGCCTGGTGCGTGGTGCTGGCACTGGTGGTACTGGGCCGAGAACACGCACAGGAAGCCTGGGGCGGGGAGCTGCAACCGGAGGACTGGTGTGTGAAGGTGGCATAGGATGGACCGGACCGTGAAGGCATACTGGAGAGCCTGAGAGCAGGGCTGGCACAGGACGTGCAAGGCTAGGGAGGTGCACAGGAGGCCTAGTGCTTGAGGCTGGCACAATCTTCACCAGCCGACTAACACGCACCTCAGGACTAGTATGGAGCGCTGACCCGTCGGGCGAATATCGTACCTAAAGCACCAAACTAGCAACTCCCTCATAACTCTCTCCTCCACTTTCCCCATTAACTCCTTCACAGTCTCTGCTTTGCTCACCTCTAACACTGGCTCTGGTTTCCTCCTTGGCTCCTCACGATAAACAGGGGGAATTGGCTCAGGTCTGAACCCTGACTCTGCCACACTCTCCCTGAGCCCCCCCCAAGACATTTTTTGGGCTGACTCTCGGGCTTCCTTCCGCGCCACCGTGCTTGTCTCTTCAACTCAATTGTCCTATAACCCTCTTCGCACTGCTCCAGGGAATCCCAGGCGGGCTCCGGCACTCTCCCTGGGTCGACCGCCCACCTGTCTATTTCCTCCCATGTCGTATATTCCAAACTTTGTTGCTCCTGCTGCCGCTGCCTGTCACCACGCCGCTTGGTCCTGTTGTGGTGGGTGATTCTGTTACGGTTTTCTTCCGTCGAAAGAGAGTCGGACCAAAATGCAGCGTGGTCATTTTGATACATGTTTAATAAACGAATAAACACGAACAATACAAAAACAAGACACGTAACGCGAAAACCTAAACTATTTGGTGACAACTAACACATTGACATGAAAAATCACCCACCAAACACGGTTTCCAATCAGAGACAACGATAATCACCTGCCTCTGATTGAGAACCACCTCAGGCAACCATAGACTTTTCTAGACAACCCTACTAAGCCACAATCCCAATACCTACTAAAACCCCAATACAAAAACACACCACAAAATAAACCCATGTCACACCCTGGCCTGGCCAAATAAATAAAGAAAACACAAAATACTAAGACCAGGGCATGACAATTTACCATCACGGCTTTGTCATGCTCAAAAATACTGCAGGAATGCGAAATTGACTGGCCCGATGAACTCGGGATGGCCGGGCAGTGATTCTGGTTCCTCTCCATCGCTCGTTGGTGTTGATTTCAGAATGTCATTTTGGTGATGGTACCTCACTGTTTAAACATATTGCAAATGGACGAAAGTCAGTCAGCAAGTCACCTTCCATCAGTCAATTAGATGTAATTCTGACACCCAACTGATACAAACTGACACCACACCCACTTTTTCCAACTCGTTTAGAAGCCAACTATCACATATTTCAGAGCAGGCCCTAAATTCACAGCGCCTTCAGTTCAAACCATAATAAAAACGTAAAACACGTAGTTACGTTCTAGCTGCGGGTCCAGTTCTGACATTGTGTATAGGCCTAGTTGAGGCGACCCCGAATCCCAAGTTTCGTCTCGATAGGTCATTCGGTGCCCGAGCAAGACCTTAATTGGTGCTGAAAAATCCACTTTTTTCCATGCCTTGCTACGGGGTCCTTGAATGAGCTATCGGACAGAAACGTTGGGGTCCGTCTCTATGGGCCGAGCCGGTTTCAATGGACCTAATCTTGCGACTCTGGGACTTTTCTAAATGTCGTCATTTCCCTAATGGTCTAAATGAATTCAAGTCATTGCAAATGTATGAGGCTGTTTCTCTGTCAAGGAACCTTCTAGAGCCACATAACTCACCACGCACTATCGACCTTAGCTGTAGAACAGGTTTCTAAAGTTTCAGAACTCTATGTCTGACGGTTCTTTAGTAGTTCGAACAAAGTTAACTATTGCAGGCTCTACACACCACACTGTGTCCCTCCATCCAAGCTGTGTGTGTGTGTGTGAGAGTTTTTCTTGGAAATTTTACGGGAGACATGACTGATTTACAGTTCATGAGGGTTGCCTAATCACACATATGAAGTTTTGGAAAGATCTGACTTTTTTAACCCTTTGAAACAGCCCATATGACACCAATTATGGCACTTCCGGTTGGCACAGGAAGCTAAACGTAAACACATATCCTCATTGGGTTATTTTGTTACAGAATCCTGAGTTTTAAGTCTTTACGTTAAGAACTGACTGATTTACACAGGGTTGAATGCACAATTTCTATCAAACATCAGGTTAGGTATGGAAAAACACTTTTTTTAACCACCTCCTGTTTCTTGAGGAAGCTTAGAATCGACACAGGTAGACCTCATAGTGGCCTGATAGATTGACATCGAAGACAGGTTCATAAGGCCATATTAACCCACATAGGCTCTAGGTCGAATTTAGGGGAGCAGGCAATGTATTCCTATAAGGAGAGATGTCATTGTAATCTGTGAGATCCAGAAACCCTGATTAACCCTGATTCTCTCTCATGCCGTCCCTGGAAGGGGTGCGTCACCTGAGTGGGTTGATTCACTGATGTGGTCATCCTGTCTGGGTTGGCGCCCCCCCTTGGGTTGTGCCATGGCGGAGATCTTTGTGGGCTATACTCGGCCCTGTCTCAGGATGGTAAGTTGGTGGTTGAAGATATCCCTCTAGTGGTGTGGGGGCTGTGCTTTGGCAAAGTGGGTGGGGTTATATCCTTCCTGTTTGGCCCTGTCCGGGGGTGTCCTCGGATGGGTCCACAGTGTCTCCTGACCCCTCCTGTCTCAGCCTCCAGTATTTATGCTGCAGTAGTTTATGTGCCGGGGGGCTAGGGTCAGTTTGTTATATCTGGAGTACTTCTCCTGTCCTATTCGGTGTCCTGTGTGAATCTAAGTGTGCGTTCACTAATTCTCTCCTTCTCTCTCTCGGAGGACCTGAGCCCTAGGACCATGCCCCAGGATTACCTGACATGATGACTCCTTGCTGTCCCCAGTCCATCTGACCGTGCTGCTGCTCCAGTTTCAACTGTTCTGCCTTATTATTATACGACCATGCTGGTCATTTATGAACATTTGAACATCTTGGCCATGTTCTGTTATAATCTCCACCCGGCACAGCCAGAAGAGGACTGGCCACCCCACATAGCCTGGTTCCTCTCTAGGTTTCTTCCTAGGTTTTGGCCTTTCTAGGGAGTTTTTCCTAGCCACCGTGCTTCTACACCTGCATTGCTTGCTGTTTGGGGTTTTAGGCTGGGTTTCTGTACAACACTTTGAGATATCAGCTGATGTACGAAGGGCTATATAAATACATTTGATTTGATTTTGATTTGATTAACCGTTAAAGGTTAATGCCACACGGTCAAGGTTAGGCTTGCACAGATCGGGAGGACCTCAGGAACGTACCTGAGGTCGAATTGTGCTTCTCACCCTAACGGTTCTCTCACTGTCACCCAAAAGCAAATGAAATTTAGGGCCAGGCTTAATTTTGGGCCTACGGTCAAGCGGGGCAACTCATTGAACTCTGCACGGCCTTGAGAATATGGAAATGCCATCGCAGGCTCTGTGTGTCTTTAAGCACCGCACTTTGTCACTCCATCCTTGCTGTGGTATGTGTGTGTGTGTGAGAGAGTGAGCTTTTCATTTACATCTGTTTGGAGGAATGACTGCTTTACAGTTCATGAGGGTTACCTAGTTTTGGAAATATGTAACTTTTTTAACCCTTTGAAACAGACACTGTGACCCCAATTAAAGGCACTTCTGGTTGGCACAGGAAGCTAAAAGTGTGTGACAGAGGTTTTCTTTGACATCTGTTCGAGGAATAACTGATTTACAGTTCATGAGGGTTGCCTAATAACCCATGTGAAGTTTTGAAAATATCAGACCTTTTTAACCCTTCGAAACAACACCTATGACACCATTTTAAGGCACTTCCAGTTTACACAGGAAGCTGAAAGTGAACACATATCCTCCTTGGGGTAGGCACTTATGGAATATTGAGTTACGTCTTTATGTTAAGAACTGAACTGACTAAAAAAAAGATTTGTCTGGATAAATGGCTGGTTCTTTTTTTATTGACACCGTAGGTTCATTTACTTTGACGTGAAGCGGAGAATTTGCTCTATTTTCATTTTTGACCTTTGAGGCCTGGACGCCATCTTGTTCGGGGCCAACTGCCCATTATGCCAAACCTATGCTCACCAAGTTGCGTCTTCAAAGTCTTTTCCGTTTAGGAGATAAGGCCACGTCGTGATTGGTGATGTTTTGTACGTTTGCAATATGAGTCCACTCGCCCTCGTGGGATTTACCGGGACAGTGAGAAAAAAAAGGACCAAAATTTGGGTGGAGAAAAATGTTAATTTACTTTTTTGGAGAGGGGGGGGGGTTAATGAAATACTTCAGAGAACTTGAGGGTTTAGTGAGATAGAAAGCAAGTGCATTAGAGTCACCATTAATATTAAGGGCATCAGGCCCAAAACTCTGATTCAGGCTCATTGAGTGTAGAGGTCCAGTGATGCAAAAGATCCTGTCAAATGCCAGAGAGCCAACATTTCTTCTACTGGAACAAGCAACCTAATTACCACAACACTGACATCCCTTTGAAGGCATTAAAAACATCTGTCTGAAAACACTTAAATAGATGAAGACTAATATGTATTAGTACATTTTATTTAAAACAATTGAAGTAGAGAAGTCCTGACAACACTTCCAGGTCATAGCACCTAGAAGAGAAAACGATTAGTAACAAGCATACATGAAAGCAAAGACAGGTGCCAAGGCTGCATTTACACAGGCAGCCAAATTCTGATCTTTTGACTAAGCCAATCACAAAAAGAGCAATGAACTGCCTATGTAAACCTAAACAGCCCAAATGGCATAAAAATACAGAGAAACTGAAATCTCACCTCAACTGGTGGCTACAGATCCCACTTCATCATGTTCTGGACTCAATTTAGGTTGTGCTAGGGCCTTTCTGCTTGGCAGATAGTGGTTGGGCTGTGGCTTGCTGATACTTGAAGAGCTGGGTTGAGTGGCTAGGGGAGGCACTACTCCTACCGAGTAGGGTCTTTGAGCCGGTGGATTGTAGATCCGCCGTACAATTCTGGGATGCTGTGCATGATGGTCAGGCCAAAGCGGCGAAGGTTGATCGAGCTGGCACTGCTGGTCCTGCTCTGGGTAGGGCCATAGCTGCTAGACAAGAGGCTCTGGGTGGGACGTCTGGCAGAGCTAGTGTTGGACTTCACTGCATTGAACAAATAGCTGGGCCTGTAGCTCCCCCACTGAGCAGACATTTGTCCGTACTTCCCTTGGGCAGGTTTTGCAAGGAGATTCTGGCTGTATGTTGAACCCCTTCCACCTTGGTTAGAGGTAAACAGGCTTTGGCTTGGTGTTGCACCAAGGTCAGAGCCAGGCTTGTAGGCGCCGTAGGAGTTTCCACTAGCTGTAGAGCTGGGGTGAAAAAGACTGGAGCGAGAGGCCAGGCTAGAAGTAGGCATGCCGCGACTTGAGGTAGAGGCTCCATCTATTCTCTGGCCAGAGGTTTGGGCATATTGATTGGAAGTTGAAACACTTCTACTGGCAGAGTTGCTCTGGTATTGCATGACATCTTGGGAGAAGCTAGGCTTGTAGCTTTTTGTTGCACTCCCACCTTCAGTAGAACCAAAACTCAGAGGACCTGGTCTAAATGAAGTTTGTGAAGAGCCACTTGAGGGAACTTCACGGTCAGGAGTGGAAATTGACCGGGCAGAGATCTCCATTGGTCCCTTGAAAGCCAAGGAAGGGAAGCTGCTCCCTTGCTTCAGGTCCTGGACATAGTGGGTGAGGGAGGTGGTGTGGGTGGCAGTTTGACCATAGAGGCTTGGGGCTCCTCTACTCCGAGTCTGGACAAGGCCTTGGTTGGGTTGTCTGGAGGTGGAGAACTTGAATTCACTCTGGGTAGAGCCATAGTTAGGAGTAGATGGTTTCAGGTTAGAGGCAGTTCTACTCTGGACATTAAACACAACATCAGGATTCTGGACTAGTCCAGAGCTGCCGGAGTGAGGCTGTACAGTACGAAGAGTGTTGGCCTGGATTCTCTTTACCTCCCAACTTGAAACTGGCCTTAATGCACTGGGGTCAGTGACACTTTGACCATAGGTTCTGCTGGCCTTGGTTTGATGCTTGTTGTGGGCGACAGAGGATCCACTGGCTATAGAACCAGAGAGGCTAATGTCAGTATTCTTGGCACGGGTCCTCTTACCCTTTGTCTGGGCGGAGGTAAAGCTGCTGGGGATAGATCCAGAGCCCCTTGGGGCTGGCTGGAGGGAGCTTGGAGCAAAGCCTCCGAGTGTGTTGTATCCAGTCCCGCGGTAAGTAGCTTCACTCTGGACCGAACCAGAAGTGTGAGAGGCTGGTCTGAATTGATCCTGGGGATAGCTGCCACCTGTTTGCCTCTGCTCAACTTCCATTCTGGAAGAGCCAGAAAACCCATAGCCTCTTACTCTCTGGGCATCTAAACAGAAGGGAAGTTATAGAGTCAGTGCCAAACTTGAAGGTTGGTCTGACAAAAGTGACAACGTTTTGTGTTCATGCCTTACCACGTGGAGCCCATGTAAAACTTGAGTGTTCTGCAAACAATGAGCAAAGGAACACAATCCTGTCAAGAAAAGAAGTTGCCATTACACATCAATATTCCAAATACAAGTAGCAATCTTGCAGTTGACCTGAAACACATTGGTCAAAGAATCTTACCCCAAATTAATTCCAAAAGCCATATCAAAGCCTTAAACCACCAACAGCCCAGACAAAGCAATACTGAAATACTCTCAGTGCCTTACTGCCATGCTTAGTTGACATACCAGCGTGGTGTGTATTTATTGCCTGAACCTGCAGTTGCCATCCAATCACTGGCTTATTGATTGATCATTCTCAGCTGTATGTCTTTGTGGAGCGGACAGATTTGAAAACAACCAAGGTGAGGACAGAGGACGCCAAGAGTTAAGGAAAGATTTTTGAAATTCACACAAAGAGGGCTAACGTTATGACACCACAGTGACATGCAGATGAACATGATCAATCAATCAAACAGTGATGACAACTGGCTGTTCAGGCTATAAATATACACTCAGCTGATATATCAACAACTCAAGGCAGTAAGGCAGCGTTTACACAGGCAGCACAATTCTGATCTTGTTTTTCACTAATGAATCTTTTGACAAATCAGATCTGCTCTGAAAAAGAGCTGATTTGAAAAGATCTGATGTGATTGGTCAAAAGACAAATGAGTAAAAAAAGGATCTGAATTGGTCTGCCTGTGTAAAAGCAGCCTAAGTTAGCGAGCTGGCAGCTATTGCGTTGTCTCCTCTGTAGGGTTCTGTAGTACTTCATTTAAATATAGCTTTTGGAATACATTTTGGTTACAATGTTTGGGGAAAAAGTGTTTCATATCTACTGAAAAGTTGCTGCTTGTGAAATATGATGTGTAATTTCTCTTTTGGCTTTTACGTGATTTAACTTGTACAATTTATTCTCTTGACAGAATTTGTTTGTTTTGTTCATTGTTTGCAAAAATTCAAATCAAATGTTATTGGTCACATACACATTGTTAGCAGATGTTAATGCGAGTGTAGCGAAATGCTTGTGCTTCTAGTTCCGACTATGCAGTAAAATCTAACTAAGTAAGTAATCTAACAATTTCAACTACCTTATACAAAAACAACTACCATATACACACAAATACACACCGCCGACCTTGTCCTAGTAAACCTCACCAAGGACGCCACTGGACTGAGGGGCAGCTCTGGACTGAGGTAGAAGCTCGGGACTGAGGGGAAGCTCGGGACTGAGGGGAAGCTCGGGACTGAGGGGAAGCTCAGGACTGAGGGGAAGCTCGGGACTGAGGGGTAGCTCAGCACTAAGAGGAAGCCCAGTACTGAGAGGAAGCCCAGTACTGAGAGGAAGCTCAGGCAGGTAGTTGGCTCTGGCAGATCCTGGCTGGCTGGTGGTTCTGGCAGATCCTGGCTGACTGGCGGTTCCGGCAGATCCTGGCTGACTGGCGGATCCTGGCTGAATGGCGGATCCTGGCTGAATGGCGGATCCTGGCTGAATGGCGGATCTGGAAGATCCTGGCTGACTGGCGGATCCTGGTTGACTGGCGGATCTGGAAGATCCTGGCTGACTGGCGGATCCTGGCTGACTGGCGGGGCGGCAGGGTAGCCTAGCGGTTAGAGCGTTGGACTAGTAACCGAAAGGTTGCAAGTTCGAATCCCCGAGCTGACAAGGTACAAATCTGTCGTTCTGTCCCTGAACAGGCAGTTAACCCACTGTTCCTAGGCCATCATTGAAAATAAGAATTTGTTCTTAACTGACTTGCCTAGTAAAATAAAGGTCAAATAAAAAAATTAAAAATCTGGAAGATCATGGCTGACTGGCGGATCCTGGCTGACTGGCGGATCTGGAAGATCATGGCTGACTGGTGGATCCTGGCTGACTGGCGGATCTGGAAGATCATGGCTGACTGGCGGCTCTAGCTGCTCTGGCTGCTCCATGCAGACTGACAGCTCTGGCTGCTCCATGCAGACTGGCAGCTCTGGCTGCTCCATGCAGACTGGCAGCTCTGGTTGCTCCATGCAGACTGGCAGCTCTGGCTGCTCCATGCAGACTGGCAGCTCTGGCTGCTCCATGCAGACTGGCAGCTCTGGCTGCTCCATGCAGCCTAGCAGCTCTGGCTGCTCTGACAGGAGACTCTGGCAGCGCTGGAGAGGAGGAAGGCTCTGGCAGTGCTAAACAGGCGGGAGACTCTGACAGCGCTGGAGAGGAGGAAGGCTCTGGCAGCGCTAAACAGGCGGGAGACGCCGGCAGCGCTGGAGAGGAGGAAGGCTCTGGCAGCGCTAAACAGGCGGGAGACTCCAGCAGCGCTGGAGAGGAAGGCTCTGACAGTGCTAGACAGGCGAGGCGCACTGAAGGCCTGGTGCGTGGTGCTGGCACTGGTGGTACTGGGCCGAGAACACGCACAGGAAGCCTGGGGCGGGGAGCTGCAACCGGAGGACTGGTTGTGAAGGTGGCATAGGATGGACCGGACCGTGAAGGCGTACTGGAGAGCCTGAGAGCAGGGCTGGCACAGGACGTGCAAGGCTAGGGAGGTGCACAGGAGGCCTAGTGCTTGAGGCTGGCACAATCTTCACCAGCCGACTAACACGCACCTCAGGACTAGTATGGAGCGCTGACCCGTCGGGCGAATATCGTACCTAAAGCACCAAACTAGCAACTCCCTCATAACTCTCTCCTCCACTAAACACGTAGTTACGTTCTAGCTGCGGGTCCAGTTCTGACATTGTGTATAGGCCTAGTTGAGGCGACCCCGAATCCCAAGTTTCGTCTCGATAGGTCATTCGGTGCCCGAGCAAGACCTTAATTGGTGCTGAAAAATCCACTTTTTTCCATGCCTTGCTACGGGGTCCTTGAATGAGCTATCGGACAGAAACGTTGGGGTCCGTCTCTATGGGCCGAGCCGGTTTCAATGGACCTAATCTTGCGACTCTGGGACTTTTCTAAATGTCGTCATTTCCCTAATGGTCTAAATGAATTCAAGTCATTGCAAATGTATGAGGCTGTTTCTCTGTCAAGGAACCTTCTAGAGCCACATAACTCACCACGCACTATCGACCTTAGCTGTAGAACAGGTTTCTAAAGTTTCAGAACTCTATGTCTGACGGTTCTTTAGTAGTTCGAACAAAGTTAACTATTGCAGGCTCTACACACCACACTGTGTCCCCCCGTCCAAGCTGTGTGTGTGTGTGTGTGTGTGAGTTTTTCTTGGAAATTTTACGGGAGACATGACTGATTTACAGTTCATGAGGGTTGCCTAATCACACATATGAAGTTTTGGAAAGATCTGACTTTTTTAACCCTTTGAAACAGCCCATATGACACCAATTATGGCACTTCCGGTTGGCACAGGAAGCTAAAAGTAAACACATATCCTCATTGGGTTATTTTGTTACAGAATCCTGAGTTTTAAGTCTTTACGTTAAGAACTGACTGATTTACACAGGGTTGAATGCACAATTTCTATCAAACATCAGGTTAGGTATGGAAAAACACTTTTTTTAACCACCTCCTGTTTCTTGAGGAAGCTTAGAATCGACACAGGTAGACCTCATAGTGGCCTGATAGATTGACATCGAAGACAGGTTCATAAGGCCATATTAACCCACATAGGCTCTAGGTCGAATTTAGGGGAGCAGGCAATGTATTCCTATAAGGAGAGATGTCATTGTAATCTGTGAGATCCAGAAACCCTGATTAACCCTGATTCTCTCTCATGCCGTCCCTGGAAGGGGTGCGTCACCTGAGTGGGTTGATTCACTGATGTGGTCATCCTGTCTGGGTTGGCGCCCCCCCTTGGGTTGTGCCATGGCGGAGATCTTTGTGGGCTATACTCGGCCCTGTCTCAGGATGGTAAGTTGGTGGTTGAAGATATCCCTCTAGTGGTGTGGGGGCTGTGCTTTGGCAAAGTGGGTGGGGTTATATCCTTCCTGTTTGGCCCTGTCCGGGGGTGTCCTCGGATGGGTCCACAGTGTCTCCTGACCCCTCCTGTCTCAGCCTCCAGTATTTATGCTGCAGTAGTTTATGTGCCGGGGGGCTAGGGTCAGTTTGTTATATCTGGAGTACTTCTCCTGTCCTATTCGGTGTCCTGTGTGAATCTAAGTGTGCGTTCACTAATTCTCTCCTTCTCTCTCTCGGAGGACCTGAGCCCTAGGACCATGCCCCAGGATTACCTGACATGATGACTCCTTGCTGTCCCCAGTCCATCTGACCGTGCTGCTGCTCCAGTTTCAACTGTTCTGCCTTATTATTATACGACCATGCTGGTCATTTATGAACATTTGAACATCTTGGCCATGTTCTGTTATAATCTCCACCCGGCACAGCCAGAAGAGGACTGGCCACCCCACATAGCCTGGTTCCTCTCTAGGTTTCTTCCTAGGTTTTGGCCTTTCTAGGGAGTTTTTCCTAGCCACCGTGCTTCTACACCTGCATTGCTTGCTGTTTGGGGTTTTAGGCTGGGTTTCTGTACAACACTTTGAGATATCAGCTGATGTACGAAGGGCTATATAAATACATTTGATTTGATTTTGATTTGATTAACCGTTAAAGGTTAATGCCACACGGTCAAGGTTAGGCTTGCACAGATCGGGAGGACCTCAGGAACGTACCTGAGGTCGAATTGTGCTTCTCACCCTAACGGTTCTCTCACTGTCACCCAAAAGCAAATGAAATTTAGGGCCAGGCTTAATTTTGGGCCTACGGTCAAGCGGGGCAACTCATTGAACTCTGCACGGCCTTGAGAATATGGAAATGCCATCGCAGGCTCTGTGTGTCTTTAAGCACCGCACTTTGTCACTCCATCCTTGCTGTGGTATGTGTGTGTGTGTGAGAGAGTGAGCTTTTCATTTACATCTGTTTGGAGGAATGACTGCTTTACAGTTCATGAGGGTTACCTAGTTTTGGAAATATGTAACTTTTTTAACCCTTTGAAACAGACACTGTGACCCCAATTAAAGGCACTTCTGGTTGGCACAGGAAGCTAAAAGTGTGTGACAGAGGTTTTCTTTGACATCTGTTCGAGGAATAACTGATTTACAGTTCATGAGGGTTGCCTAATAACCCATGTGAAGTTTTGAAAATATCAGACCTTTTTAACCCTTCGAAACAACACCTATGACACCATTTTAAGGCACTTCCAGTTTACACAGGAAGCTGAAAGTGAACACATATCCTCCTTGGGGTAGGCACTTATGGAATATTGAGTTACGTCTTTATGTTAAGAACTGAACTGACTAAAAAAAAGATTTGTCTGGATAAATGGCTGGTTCTTTTTTTATTGACACCGTAGGTTCATTTACTTTGACGTGAAGCGGAGAATTTGCTCTATTTTCATTTTTGACCTTTGAGGCCTGGACGCCATCTTGTTCGGGGCCAACTGCCCATTATGCCAAACCTATGCTCACCAAGTTGCGTCTTCAAAGTCTTTTCCGTTTAGGAGATAAGGCCACGTCGTGATTGGTGATGTTTTGTACGTTTGCAATATGAGTCCACTCGCCCTCGCGGGATTTACCGGGACAGTGAGAAAAAAAAGGACCAAAATTTGGGTGGAGAAAAATGTTAATTTACTTTTTTGGAGAGGGGGGGGGGTTAATGAAATACTTCAGAGAACTTGAGGGTTTAGTGAGATAGAAAGCAAGTGCATTAGAGTCACCATTAATATTAAGGGCATCAGGCCCAAAACTCTGATTCAGGCTCATTGAGTGTAGAGGTCCAGTGATGCAAAAGATCCTGTCAAATGCCAGAGAGCCAACATTTCTTCTACTGGAACAAGCAACCTAATTACCACAACACTGACATCCCTTTGAAGGCATTAAAAACATCTGTCTGAAAACACTTAAATAGATGAAGACTAATATGTATTAGTACATTTTATTTAAAACAATTGAAGTAGAGAAGTCCTGACAACACTTCCAGGTCATAGCACCTAGAAGAGAAAACGATTAGTAACAAGCATACATGAAAGCAAAGACAGGTGCCAAGGCTGCATTTACACAGGCAGCCAAATTCTGATCTTTTGACTAAGCCAATCACAAAAAGAGCAATGAACTGCCTATGTAAACCTAAACAGCCCAAATGGCATAAAAATACAGAGAAACTGAAATCTCACCTCAACTGGTGGCTACAGATCCCACTTCATCATGTTCTGGACTCAATTTAGGTTGTGCTAGGGCCTTTCTGCTTGGCAGATAGTGGTTGGGCTGTGGCTTGCTGATACTTGAAGAGCTGGGTTGAGTGGCTAGGGGAGGCACTACTCCTACCGAGTAGGGTCTTTGAGCCGGTGGATTGTAGATCCGCCGTACAATTCTGGGATGCTGTGCATGATGGTCAGGCCAAAGCGGCGAAGGTTGATCGAGCTGGCACTGCTGGTCCTGCTCTGGGTAGGGCCATAGCTGCTAGACAAGAGGCTCTGGGTGGGACGTCTGGCAGAGCTAGTGTTGGACTTCACTGCATTGAACAAATAGCTGGGCCTGTAGCTCCCCCACTGAGCAGACATTTGTCCGTACTTCCCTTGGGCAGGTTTTGCAAGGAGATTCTGGCTGTATGTTGAACCCCTTCCACCTTGGTTAGAGGTAAACAGGCTTTGGCTTGGTGTTGCACCAAGGTCAGAGCCAGGCTTGTAGGCGCCGTAGGAGTTTCCACTAGCTGTAGAGCTGGGGTGAAAAAGACTGGAGCGAGAGGCCAGGCTAGAAGTAGGCATGCCGCGACTTGAGGTAGAGGCTCCATCTATTCTCTGGCCAGAGGTTTGGGCATATTGATTGGAAGTTGAAACACTTCTACTGGCAGAGTTGCTCTGGTATTGCATGACATCTTGGGAGAAGCTAGGCTTGTAGCTTTTTGTTGCACTCCCACCTTCAGTAGAACCAAAACTCAGAGGACCTGGTCTAAATGAAGTTTGTGAAGAGCCACTTGAGGGAACTTCACGGTCAGGAGTGGAAATTGACCGGGCAGAGATCTCCATTGGTCCCTTGAAAGCCAAGGAAGGGAAGCTGCTCCCTTGCTTCAGGTCCTGGACATAGTGGGTGAGGGAGGTGGTGTGGGTGGCAGTTTGACCATAGAGGCTTGGGGCTCCTCTACTCCGAGTCTGGACAAGGCCTTGGTTGGGTTGTCTGGAGGTGGAGAACTTGAATTCACTCTGGGTAGAGCCATAGTTAGGAGTAGATGGTTTCAGGTTAGAGGCAGTTCTACTCTGGACATTAAACACAACATCAGGATTCTGGACTAGTCCAGAGCTGCCGGAGTGAGGCTGTACAGTACGAAGAGTGTTGGCCTGGATTCTCTTTACCTCCCAACTTGAAACTGGCCTTAATGCACTGGGGTCAGTGACACTTTGACCATAGGTTCTGCTGGCCTTGGTTTGATGCTTGTTGTGGGCGACAGAGGATCCACTGGCTATAGAACCAGAGAGGCTAATGTCAGTATTCTTGGCACGGGTCCTCTTACCCTTTGTCTGGGCGGAGGTAAAGCTGCTGGGGATAGATCCAGAGCCCCTTGGGGCTGGCTGGAGGGAGCTTGGAGCAAAGCCTCCGAGTGTGTTGTATCCAGTCCCGCGGTAAGTAGCTTCACTCTGGACCGAACCAGAAGTGTGAGAGGCTGGTCTGAATTGATCCTGGGGATAGCTGCCACCTGTTTGCCTCTGCTCAACTTCCATTCTGGAAGAGCCAGAAAACCCATAGCCTCTTACTCTCTGGGCATCTAAACAGAAGGGAAGTTATAGAGTCAGTGCCAAACTTGAAGGTTGGTCTGACAAAAGTGACAACGTTTTGTGTTCATGCCTTACCACGTGGAGCCCATGTAAAACTTGAGTGTTCTGCAAACAATGAGCAAAGGAACACAATCCTGTCAAGAAAAGAAGTTGCCATTACACATCAATATTCCAAATACAAGTAGCAATCTTGCAGTTGACCTGAAACACATTGGTCAAAGAATCTTACCCCAAATTAATTCCAAAAGCCATATCAAAGCCTTAAACCACCAACAGCCCAGACAAAGCAATACTGAAATACTCTCAGTGCCTTACTGCCATGCTTAGTTGACATACCAGCGTGGTGTGTATTTATTGCCTGAACCTGCAGTTGCCATCCAATCACTGGCTTATTGATTGATCATTCTCAGCTGTATGTCTTTGTGGAGCGGACAGATTTGAAAACAACCAAGGTGAGGACAGAGGACGCCAAGAGTTAAGGAAAGATTTTTGAAATTCACACAAAGAGGGCTAACGTTATGACACCACAGTGACATGCAGATGAACATGATCAATCAATCAAACAGTGATGACAACTGGCTGTTCAGGCTATAAATATACACTCAGCTGATATATCAACAACTCAAGGCAGTAAGGCAGCGTTTACACAGGCAGCACAATTCTGATCTTGTTTTTCACTAATGAATCTTTTGACAAATCAGATCTGCTCTGAAAAAGAGCTGATTTGAAAAGATCTGATGTGATTGGTCAAAAGACAAATGAGTAAAAAAAGGATCTGAATTGGTCTGCCTGTGTAAAAGCAGCCTAAGTTAGCGAGCTGGCAGCTATTGCGTTGTCTCCTCTGTAGGGTTCTGTAGTACTTCATTTAAATATAGCTTTTGGAATACATTTTGGTTACAATGTTTGGGGAAAAAGTGTTTCATATCTACTGAAAAGTTGCTGCTTGTGAAATATGATGTGTAATTTCTCTTTTGGCTTTTACGTGATTTAACTTGTACAATTTATTCTCTTGACAGAATTTGTTTGTTTTGTTCATTGTTTGCAAAAATTCAAATCAAATGTTATTGGTCACATACACATTGTTAGCAGATGTTAATGCGAGTGTAGCGAAATGCTTGTGCTTCTAGTTCCGACTATGCAGTAAAATCTAACTAAGTAAGTAATCTAACAATTTCAACTACCTTATACAAAAACAACTACCTTATACACACAAATACACACAAATGTAAAGGGATGAATAAGAATATGTACATATACAAATATGGATGAGCGATGGCGTGCGTCATAGGCAAGATGCAGTAGATGGTGTAGAATACAGTATATACATATGAGATGAGTAATGTAGGACCGTTTTTTCGAAAATCTTTGATTTTTGTGTCAATTACACATGTATAAGAACTGTATGAATAAACTTTTGTCAAATTTCATTATTATTTTTTAAAACTTGTCTATAGTGCATATTTTTTTGTCCATTTGCAATATGATTTCATAGAAAGTCAAAAGTCACAGTTTTTTTTGTTTGCCAAATGCCATAAGAAATGTCCAAATGCAATATTAAAGATTTGAAAATGGCAAATCAGGATGTTATGTCCATATGCCATGTACGATAAATGGAAGTCGGTTTACAAACCCAAAAGTCGGTGAACCATGTCCAAAAGGCATTTATACTGCCAAAATGATATATAGCACTATGTTAAGCCATGAATCAACCTAGATGGTCTATTTGTCATGTATGATGAGGGAGAAGTGGGACTGTTGTTTTTTAATAATTCTTTGAAAAACGTCTATCCTATTGGATGGGTAGGGGTGCTCCCTACCCAACCCTGGACCCCTTGCTACCCCGTAATGGTATTTAAAACCATTTTAAAAATGTGCTCCTGGTAACCCAGACAGAACCCCCCCCCCCCCCCCAAGGTGCGGACTCCCGGCCACACACCTAAACCCATAGGGGAGGGTCCGGGTGGGCGTCTGTCCACGGTGGCGGCTCTGGCTCGGGACGTGGACCCCACTCCAACCAAGTCTTAGTCCCCTTGTAACGCGTCCTTTGATTGGCGACCCTCGCCGCCGACCTTGTCCTAGTAAACCTCACCAAGGACGCCACTGGACTGAGGGGCAGCTCTGGACTGAGGTAGAAGCTCGGGACTGCGTGCGTGCGTGCGTGCGTGCGTGCGTGTGTGTGTGTGTGTGTGTGTGTGTGTGTGTATAGTGTATAGTGTGTGTGTGTGTGTGTATAGTGTATAGTGTGTGTGTGTGTGTGTGTGTGTGTGTGTGTGTGTGTGTGTGTGTGTGTGTGTGTGTGTGTGTGTGTGTGTGTGTGTGTGTGTGTGCGTGTGCGTGTGCGCGTGCGTGTGTGTGTGTGAGAGAGAGCTTTTCTTTCACATCTGTTTGGACAAATGACTGATTTACAGTTCATGAGGCTTAATCACACAAATTAAGTTTTGAAAAAATCGGACCTTTTTAACCCTTCGAAACAGCACCTATGACACCATTTTAAGGCACTTCCCGTTTACACAGGAAGCTGAAAGTAAACACATATCCTCCTTGGGGTAGGCTCTTATAGAATATTGAGTTTTAAGTCTTTATGTTAAGAACTGACTTATCTACAGAGGGTTGAATGAGTGTGTGTTATTTCAGAAAATCACAGAAAATCACAGAAATCTCGCATAGCTCGGAAACACAATTCAAAAAGATTCGTCTGAACAAGCTGCAACAGGATCTGTAACTTAAAAAAAAAAGATTACTGGCTGGATAAATGGCTGGTTCTTTTTTTATTGACACCGTAGGTTCATTTACTTTGACGTGAAGCGGAGAAATTATTGCTCTATTTTCATTTTTTTACCTTTAATCCCGTTGAGGCCTGGACGCCATCTTGTTCGGGGCCAACTGCCCATTATGCCAAACCTATGCTCACCAAGTTTCGTCTTCAAAGTCTTTTCCGTTTAGGACATGAGGCCACGTCGTGATTGGTGATGTTTTGTACATTTGCGATATCCACTCGCCCTCTTGTGGGATTTACCGACAGCGAAAAAATGACAAAAATTTGAACGTATTAAATGTAAACCGAATGTCCGAGAGACTTCGTTTGATGACTTCCTGGAAGATCCGGCCCTGCTGCATGGCCCGCCGCTGTCCGCCAATTTGAGAAATGTTGTCGCACATCTAGTAAGGGACCGTACATTTGCAATGTGGACTTTCTCACTAACCATATGGCAAATGTCAAAATGTTCCCTTAAGGTATGTTAGGTTGTTGGTGATGTGGACACCAAGGAACCTGAAGCTCTCAACCTCCTCCACCACAGGCCCATCAATGAAAATGGGGGAGTGCTCGGTCCTCCTTTTCCTTTAGTCCACAATCATCTGCTTTGTCTTGATCATGTAGAGGGAGAGGTTGTTGTCCTGGCACCACATGGCCAGGTCTCTGACTTCCTCCCTATAGGCCGTCTCATCATTGTCAGTGATCAGGCCTACCACTGTTGTGTCATCGGGAAACTTAATGATGGTGTTGGAGTTGTGCCTGGCCATGCAGTCATGAGTAAACAGGGAGTACAGGAGGGGACTGAGCACGCACCCCTGAGGGGCCCTCGTGTTGAGGATCAGCGTGGCGGATGTGTTTGCAACCTACCCTTATCACCTGGGGGCGGCCCATCAGGAAGTCCAGGATCCAGTTGCAGAGGGAGGTGTTTAGTCCCAGGGTCCTTAGCTTAGTGATGAGCTTTGAGGGCACTATGGTGTTGAACAATAGTCAGTGAATAGCATTCTGACATAGGTGTTCCTTTTGTCAAGGTGTGAAAGGGCAGTGTGAAGTGCAATATAGTTTGCATCATCTGTGGATCTGTCGCGGCGGTATGCAAATTGGAGTGGGTCTAGGGTTTCTGGGATTATGGTGTTGATGTGAGCCATGACCAGCCTTTCAAAGAATTTCTTGGCTACAGATTTATATCTATTATTTTACCAGGTAAGTTGACTGAGAACACGTTCTCACTTACAGCAATGACCTGGGGAATAGTTACAGGGGAGAGGAGGGGGATGAAAGAGCCAATTGTAAACTGGGGATTATTAGGTGACCGTGATGGTTTGAGGGCCAGATTGGGAATTTAGACAGGACACCGGGGTTAACACCCCTACTATTACAATAAGTGCCATGGGATCTTTAATGACCTCAGAGAGTCAGGACACCCGTTTAACATCCCATCCGAAAGACGGCACCCTACACAGGGCATTATCCCCAATCACTGCTCTGGGGCATTGGGATACTTTTTAGACCTTTTAGGCCTCCTACTGGCCCTCCAACAGCACTTCCAGCAGCATATGGTCTCCCATCCAGGGACTGACCAGGACCAACCCTGCTTAGCTTCAGAAGCAAGCCAGCAGTGGTGAGTGCTACGAGTCAGTAGTCATTTAGGAAGGTTTGTCAAGCGCTGATCTGTTTCACCTGTCTTTGTCCTCGTCTCCACCCCCCTCCAGGTGTCGCCCAACATCCCCATTATCCCCTGTGTTTTTATACCTGTGTTCTCTGTTTGTCTGTTGCCAGTTTGTCAAGTCAACCAGCGTTTGTCCTGTCAGCTCCTGCTTTTCCCAGCCTCTCTTTTTCTCGCCCTCCTGGTCTTGACCCTCACCTGTCTCGTCTCTGTACCCGCCTGCCTGACAACTCTGCCTGCCCCTGACCCTGAGCCTGCCTGACAACTCTGCCTGCCCCTGACCCTGAGCCTGCCTGACAACTCTGCCTGCCGACCCTTGCCCCATCTCTGGATTATTGACCCCTGCCTCCCTTGACCTGTCTCTAGCCTGCCCCTTGGAATGTTAAACTGTTGTTTATTCAACATGTCTGCATGTGAGTCTTACCTTGATTCCTGATAGGTTACAACTTAGTGTTCTTAGGCACAGGACCTATGGTGGTCTGCATCAGACAGGGACAGGTTGAAAAATGTTGGTTTAGACACTTGCCAGTTGGTCAGCACATGCTCGCTGTACACGTCCTGGTAATCTGTCTGGCCCTGCAGAATGTTGACCTGTTTAAAGGTCTTACTCACATCAGCTACGGAGAGCGTGATCACACAGTCGTCTGAAACAGCTGATGCTCTCATGCATGTTTCAGTGTTACTTGTCTCGAAGCTAGCATAGAAGTAATTGAGCTTGTCTGGTAGGCTCGTGTCACTAGGCAGCTCTCGGCTGTGCTTCCCTTTGTAGTCTGTAATAGGTTACAAGCCCTGCCACATCCGACGAGCATCGGAACCGGTGTAGTATGATTCGATCTTAATCCTGTATTTGATGGTTCGTCGGAGGGCATAGCGGGATCTCTAATAAGCTTCCGGGTTAGAGTCCCGCTCCTTGAAAGTGGCAGCTCTACCCTTTTGCTCAGTGCTGATGTTCCCTGTAATTCATGGCTTCTGGTTAGGGTATGTACGTACAGTCACTGTGGGGATGACGTCATCGAAGCACTTATTGATGAAGCCAGTGACTGATGTGGTGTACTTCTCAATGCCATCAGAAGAATCCCAGAACATATTCCAGTCTGTGCTAGCAAAACAGCCATGTAGCTTAGCTTTTAGCTTCTGCTTCACCTGACCACTTTATTTATTGACCGAGTCACTGGTGCATCCTGCTTTAGTTTTTTCTTATAAGCAGGAATCAGGAGGATAGAATTATGGTCAGAAATGGCCAAATGGAGGGCAAGGGAGAGCTTTGTCTGCATCTCTGTGTGTGGAGTAAAGGTGGTCTAGAGCTGTTTTGAGGGCATTGGTTGCACATTTAACATGCTGATAGAAATTTGTTAAAACGGATTCAAGTTTTCCTGCCTTCAAGTCCCCGGCCACTCGGAGCGCCGCCTCTGGATGAGCGTTTTCCTGTTTACTTATGGCCTTATACAGCTCATTGAGTGGGGTCTTAGTATCAGCATCGGTTTGTGGTGGTAAATAGACAGCTACGAAGAATATAGATGAGAACTCTCTTGGTAGATAGTGTGGTTCTATAGCTTATTATGAGATACTCTACCTCAGGCGAGCAAAAACCTTGAGACTTCCAGTCTCCCGTTTCCACAGAGTGGTCAAAAATAGTGTGGTCAAACCGTTCGGACGCTACAGATGTTTTGGTAAGGAATTGTGTTAATTGTATTAATTTTCGGGATGTGTCGTGGTCTGACAAACTGTAGCTCTGCCACCTTTAACCGCAGATGCAACATCGGCGGATGCAGCGCAAATCAAATAAACCTCTCTCTTGCTTAAACTGACAGATTGTTTTTCTTTATTGTTACTTACCGGTGCATCAATCAACTCTAGGGGGTTAAACACTCAGATATCAGCACCAACAGCATTCGGTATGGCAGCAGGGGGGGGCAGTAAATCAAGGGGGTTAAACACTCAGATATCAGCACCAACAGCATTCGGTATGGCAGCAGGGGGGGGCAGTAAATCAAGGGGGTTAAACACTCAGATATGAGCACCAACAGCATTCGGTATGGCAGCAGGGGGGGCCAGTAAATCAAGGGGGTTAAACACTCAGATATGAGCACCAACAGCATTCGGTATGGCAGCAGGTGGGGGCCAGTAAATCCCAGAAACTAATACACTGGTTTATGGACACAACCAGGAACTCAAATCAAATTAAAATAATAATGTTCTCTTGAAAACACTTTTCCAATGGTTGAGATTCAGTCTAATGGTCTGTGTAAGACATATTTCTTCATTCCAGTTTTTTCATACCACACCCAGACTCCCACCCGCTACCACAAGAACTGGTCCCAAATCCAACCGCATTCCTGCAATGTTATTTCAGGCATACAGTATGTGAATGAGATATTTCTAAAAACCTGTTTTGGTTATTCGTTATGGGGTTTGTTTGTAGATAGATGAGGGGGGGGGAACTATTTAATCTATTTTAGAATAAGGCTGTAATGTAACAATTTCTAAATTACCTCGTACACTTGCACATCAACTCGGTACTGGTACCCCGTGTACTGTATATAGCCAAGTTATAGTTACTCATTGTGTATTTATTGTATATAGCCAAGATATCGTTACTCATTGTGTAGTTATTCCTTGTGTAATTTTTCTATTATAAAAAAAAAATGTATCTCTGCATTTTTGGGAAGGGCCAGTGAGGAAGCATTTCACTGTTAATCTACACCAGTTGTTTACGAAGCATGGGACGAATAGAGTTTGATTTGATTTCATGCAAATGTATAATGTTTAAGATCATGTTCAAGATGAGACTACTGTTGCACAAACCTCAATCACAGCACCCAGTCCAGGCGATGTTGGTTCACGTTGATCTCCATGAGATTCAATATGAGAAAATTTACAAGAACTAAACACTCTTAATTTACTGACAAGCGATGAAAGTTTGTCAAAGGAGAAAATGAAAAAACACTTTGTGAAAGCATTGCAATGCATAAACTATATGTTTATTTGAATCCCCAGTATGTTTTGCAGAGGAAGTGTCACGGCTTTCTTCTGTTGAAGGAGAGGCGGACCAAAACGCAGTGTGGTTATTTTGATAAATCTTTAATAAAGATGAAAATAGAACAATTTACAAAAACCGTGAAAACCGTAAACAGCCCTATCTGGTGTAACAAACACAAAGACAGGAACAATCACCCACAAACCCCAACACCAAACAGGCTACCTAAATATGGTTCCCAATCAGAGACAATGACTAACACCTGCCTCTGATTGAGAACCATATCAGGCCAAACACAGAAACAGACAAACTAGACACACAACATAGAATGTCCACTCAGATCACACCCTGACCAAACAAAACATAGAAACATACAAAGCAAACTATGGTCAGGGTGTGACAGGAAGCAGTTATTCTTCCTGGGGTTAACAAAAATAAACCCACAAAACATGACAAGTAACAAAACACTAACAAGGACAGTCAAACTAATTTAAAATACAACGATATACAAACAACAGAACAAAATAAATAATATGTTTGTGTTGCCCCCCCCCCCCCCACTCACAACCCCCTCCGTTCCATGAGATGTTGCTCAAATCTTTTGTTTTAAAGGTAAGTTTGCTGTTTGGAGATCCACGCAGTCATGGCTCTGTAAAACATTGTGCATTAAACTGTTTATTAGATTTGGACTTGAGTTGAACGTTGCATACTCTTTTAATTTAACTGAATATAATTATATATTATAATTGTATTTTATTATAAGTGTTCTACCATGAATTTCAGCAGGATATCACAAGGCTATTTGAAGACCTCCCTGGGAGAGGAATAGTGTTATCTGACAAGCCAACAAACACAGGTTGAAAAACACTGCTCCATAATAGCACCAAAGTACTGTAAATAATTCAATATTCCATGTTTTCCATCATTAAAAAACAATTTCTACAAATATTGAGTTTAAAGATTCACAGCACATTTTAACGATTTAATAATTCAACAAACATGCAAAATATTACAAATGCAAACAGATATTTCTCTTCGTTTTATTGTCAGGAAGGAACAGGAAGCAACAGCATAAATAAACACACATGAGTCTAACATTACAAACACAGGAGAAAAACAATTGGGCACTGCAGCATACCAGAGATCAAGTTAACTATTGTAGGGCACAAAAGCATCCCTCATAAACTAATGTTCAACATTCTAGGTTACTGACAGTCCAAACAGGAACAAATGAAAGTCGGGACAGGAACAAATGACAGTCCGGACAGGAACAAATGATAGTCCGGACAGGAACAAATGACAGTCCGGACAGGAACAAATGAGAGTCTGTACAGGAACAAATGAGAGTCCGTACAGGAACAAATGAGAGTCTGGACAGGAACAAATGAGAGTCCGGACAGGAACAAATGAGAGTCCGTACAGGAACAAATGAAAGTCCGGACAGGAACAAATGAAAGTCTGGACAGGAACAAATGAAAGTCCGGACAGGAACAAATGAAAGTCTGGACAGGAACAAATGAGAGTCTGGACAGGAACAAATGAGAGTCTGGACAGGAACAAATGAGAGTCTGGACAGGAACAAATGAGAGTCTGGACAGGACAGGACATATAAATATTCACTGTGACCCCGAGATAAGTATCTGTGACCCCGAGATAAGTATCTGTGACCCTAGGGATAAGTATCTGTGACCCTAGGGATAAGTATCTGTGACCCCGAGATAAGTATCTGTGACCCTAGGGATAAGTATCTGTGACCCTAGGGATAAGTATCTGTGACCCCGAGATAAATATCTGTGACCCTAGGGATAAGTATCTGTGACCCTAGGGATAAGTATCTGTGACCCCGAGATAAGTATCTGTGACCCTAGGGATAAGTATCTGTGACCCCGAGATAAGTATCTGTGACCCCGAGATAAGTCTATCAAGGCCATGGGCTCGGTGCTTAAAGACTGTCTGTCTATACACAGAGTGTACAAAACATTACGAACACCTTCCTAATATTGAGTTGCACCCCCTTTTTCCTTTGGAACAGCCTCAATTTGTTGGACATGGACTCTACAAGGTGTTGAAAGTGTTCCACAGGGATGCCCATGTCGACTCCAATGTGTCCCACAGTGTTTTTTAAATATTTTTTTATTTAACCAGGTAGGCTAGTTGAGAACAAGTTCTCATTTACATCTGCAAGCTGGCCAAGATAAAGCAAAACAGTGCAACAAAAACAACAACACAGAGTTACACATGGGATAAACAAACATACAGTCAACAACACAATAGAAAAAGTCTATATACAGTGTTTGCAAATGGCGTGAGGAGCTAGGCAAAAAATAGGACATAGTAGCAAAGTAATTACAATTTAGCAATTAACATTGGAGTGATAGATGTGCAAGTCGCAGTGGCGGGTGGTATATGGGGTTTTGGTGACAAAATGGATGGCACTGTGATAGACTGCATCCAGGTTGCTGAGTAGAGTGTTGGAAGGTATTTTGTAAATGACATTGCCGAAGTAGAGGATTGGTAGGATAGTCAGTTTTACGAGGGTATGTTTGGCGAAGGATGCTTTGTTTGCGAAATAGAAAGCCGATTCCAGATTTGGTTTTGGATTGGAGATGTTTAATATGAGTCTGGAAGGAGAGTTTACAGTCTAACCAGACACCTAGGTATTTGTAGTTGTCAACGTCTTCTAGGTCAGAACCGTCCAGAATAGTGATGTTAATCGAGCGGGCAGGTGTGGGTAGCGAACAGTTGAAAAGCATGCATTTGGTTTTACTAGCGTTTAAGAGCAGTTGGAGGCCATGGAAGGAGAGTTGTATGGCATTGAAGCTCGTTTGGAGGTTAGTTAACACAGTGTCCAAAGAAGGGCCAGATGTATACAGAATGGTGTTGTCTGCATAGAGGTGGGTCAGGGAATCACCAGCAGCAAGAGCGACATCATTGATATCTACAGAGAAAAGAGTCAGCCAGAGAATTGAACCCTGTGGCACCCCCATAGAGACTGCCAGAGGTCCGGACAACAGGCCCTCCGATTTGACACACTGAACTCTATCAGAGAAGTAGTTGGTAAACCAATAAGAATGTGGTGATTGACAGAGTCGAAAGCCAGGTTGATGAATACGGCTGCACAGTACTGTCTTTTATCGATGGCGGTGATGATATCGTTTAGTACCTTGAGCGTGGCTGAGGTGCACCCATGACCAGCTCGGAAACCCGGATTGCAGAGCGGAGAAGGTACGGTGGGATTCGAAATGGTCAGTGATCTGTTTATTAACTTGGCTTTCGAAGACTTTGGAAGGGCAGGGCAGGATGGATATACTGTAGGTCTATAACAGTTTGGGTCTAGAGTGTCACCCCCTTTGAAGAGGGGGATGACCACGGCAGCTTTCCAATCTTTAGGGATCTCAGACGATATGAAAGAGAGGTTGAACAGACTGGTAATAGGATTTGCAACAATGGCGGCAGATAATTTTAGAAAGAGAGGGTTCAGATTGTCTAGCCCAGCTGATTTGTACGGGTCCAGGTTTTGCAGCTCTTTCAGAACATCTGCTGTCTGGATGAAGCTGGGGAGGCTCGGGCGAGTAGCTGCAGAGGGTGCAGAGCTGTTGGCCGGGGTTCTGGTAGCCAGGAGGAACGCATAGCCAGCCGTAGAGAAAAGTGTATTGAAATGTTCAATTATCATGGATTTCTCGGTGGTGACCATGTTACCTAGCCTCAGTGCAGTGGGCAGCTGGGAGGTGCTGCTCTTGTTCTCCATGGACTTTACATGGAGCTTAATGTCCCAAAACATTTTGGAGTTGGACTTCTCTGAACAGTTGCATATCGCGGGGACTATTCGATGCTATTGCAGACCGCCACAGGATGTTTTTGTACTGGTGAAGGGCAGTCAGGTCTGGAGTGAACCAAGAGCTATATCTGTTCTTAGTTCTACATTTTTTGAAAGGGGCATGCTTATTTAAGATGGTGAGGAAATTACTTTTAAAGAACGGCCAGGCATCCTCGACTGACGGGATGAGGTATATATCCTTCCAGGATACCCGGGCCAGGTCGATTAGAAAGGCCTGCTCGCAGAAGTGTTTTAGGGAGCGTGATGAGGGGTGGTTGTTTGACCGTGGACCCATAGGGGATGCAAGCAATGAGGCAGTGATCTCTGAGATCCTGATTGAAAACAGCAGAGGTGTATTTGGAGGTCAAGTTGGTTATGATAATATCTATGAGGGTTGTCCCTGGTGGTTTCCTTGATAATTTGTGTGAGATTGAGGGCATCTAGCTTAGTTTGTAGGACTGCCGGGGTGTTAAACCTGTTGTGACTCTAGGGGCAGTATTTTCATTTTTGGAGAAAAAAAATTGATATTTTGTCAGGACAAGATGCTAGAATATGCATATAATTGACAGCTTTGGATAGAAATCACTCTAACGTTTCCAAAACTGTAAAGATATTGTCTGTGAGTATAACAGAACTGATGTTGCAGGCGAAAGCCTGAGAAATATCCAATCCGGAAGTGCCCCAGGTTTTGAAAGCGCTGCATTCCAATGAGCCCTTATTGAGCTGTAAATGTGCCATCAATGAGCTTACGCTTTCTACGTATTCCCCAAGGTGTCTACAGCATTGTGACGTAGTTTTACGCATTTATGTTGAAGAATAACCATAGGCGGCTACATTGCGTAAGTGGTCACATGGTGGCTCCGAAAGAGATTCTCACGTAAAATACAGAGGTAGCCATTACTCCAATCGGTCCTACTGAAAAATGAATTCTCCCTACGGATATATTATCGAATAGATATTAGAAAAAAACCTTGAGGATTGATAATAAACAACGTTTCCCATGTTTCTGTCGATATTATGGAGCTAATTTGGAATATTTTTCGCCGTTTTTGTGACTGCAATTTCCGGGCGATTTCTCAGCCAAACGTGAAGAACAAACGGAGCTATTTCGCCTACAAAAATAATATTTTGGGAAAAAATGAACTTTGGCTATCTACCTGGGAGTCTCGTGAGTGAAAACATCCAAAGTTCTTCAAAGATAAACGATTTAATTTGATTGCTTTTCTGATTTGTGACAAGGTTTCCTGCTGCTAGCAAGGCATAATGCTATGCTAGGCTATCGATAAACTTACACAAATGCTTGTCTAGCTTTGGCTGTAAAGCATTTTTTGAAAATCTGAGATGACAGGGTGATTAACAAAAGGCTAAGCTGTGTCGTATTTCTGGAGAGATTCATTTTTTAAATTAGAAGCTCAAACTGTTTGGGCATAGACCTGGAAAGTATGACATAACTTTGCAAGCTATCTCTGCAGTAGATTGCAACTCCTCCCCATTTGTTAGTTCTATCTTCATGGAAAATGTTGTAGTTGGGTGTGGAAATCTCAGAATTTTTCGTGGCCTTCCTAAGCCAGAATCCAGACACGGCAAGGACATCAGGGTTGGCAGAGTGTGCTAAAGCAGTGAGTAAAACAAACTTAGGGAGGAGGCTTCTGATGTTAACATGCATGAAACCAAGGCTTTTTCGATTACAAAGTCAACAAATGAGAGTGCCTGATTACACACAGGGCTTGGGTTAACCTCTATATCACCCGAGGAACAGAGGAGGAGGAGGGGAGGGTATGGCTAAAGGCTAGCAAAACTGGTTGTCTAGTTCGTTGGGGACAGAGAATAAAAGGAGCAGATCTCTGGGCGTGGTAGGATAGATTCAGGGGATAATATATGGTAGGGTGCGGGAACAGTGGAGATAAACCCAGGCATTGAGTGACGATAAGAGAGGTTGCATCTCTGGATGCACTAGTTAATTTGGGTGAGGTCACCGAATGTGTGGGAGGTGGGACAAAAGAGCTATCTGAGGCATGTTGAGTGGGACTAGGGGCTCCACAGTAAACTTAAACAATGATACCTATCCTAAATGACAATATACAAGGCATATTTACATTTGAGAGAGACATAAAGCGAGGCATAAAGTAATCACAAGAACCTTTTGAGACCCCTTTTTTTCTAAGACTGCACTGCCTCCATGCAGCTGGGAGAGGCTAGGACCTCTCCGTAGAACATGGAGTGAATGTAGACACTGCAGAGAGCCATGACGGCCCGGTGGCAGGGCAAGTCGCAGCATCTCCAGGGGCCTGCATTCACACAGAATCACAGAGTAGGAGCGTTGATCTAGGATCAGGTTCCCCCTCTGATTCGTTATGATTTAAAAGGCACAACTGATCCTAGATCAGCAATACGGATCCAGCAATCTCCAGAACAACATCCTTTGTTCCTACAGAGGGATAGCAGTGGCCAGAGAGAAAGTCCATACAGTTAGTACCAACATAATAAATCGCCTCAAATACACAACAATCAAATCATGTTGAGCCGTGTAGCAATATGAATCATATTATAGAACACTTACAACAATTACTGTTTTGGCAACATCCGGCCGTGATTGGGAGTCCCATAGGGCGGCGCACAATTGGCCCAGCGTCATCCAGGTTTGGCCCAGGTAGGTCGTCATTGTAAATAATAATTTGTTCTTAGCTGACTTGTCTAGTTAAATAAAGGTCTATATAAAAAAATATATTTATATATATATATATATATATATAGAATAATAATTATAATAAAAAGTTGTTACTTAGAAAATGATTTTCTAATAATAAATGAATGTAATTTATTTCCGACCCCTAGAGTGTTGTAGAGATGTTTTTACAGCGTTTCCGACCCCTAGAGTGTTGTAGAGATGTTTTTACAACGTTTCCGACCCCTAGAGTGTTGTAGAGATGTTTTTACAGCATTTCCGACCCCTAGAGTGTTGTAGAGATGTTTTTACAGCGTTCCCGACCCCTAGAGTGTTGTAGAGATGTTTTTACAACGTTTCCGACCCCTAGAGTGTTGTAGAGATGTTTTTACAGCGTTCATATCTGACTACCAGAGAAAATAATGGGGAAACAAGGGAAAAACACCAAGTAATCACAAGTTATTTGGAAATAATGAACTGTTTATGAAACAAAATAGTTGGTAAGCTTTAACATCTAGGCCTCATGCATCTAGGAGTGATGCAGTGAAAGATTTGTGAAAACTTGATATTGTGTAAAGTGGAAGCTGTGTTATTTCACAAAGTGATTTTTTTTAATCCTAGGAGAGCTGACATGAAAAGATTTCATCAAACTCAAACATTGTTGTTTGACCAAGACACATTTGTAACCTCTTGAATTGTAATGCAGACCACACAATGATCTGTTAACGTGGGAACAGTAGTCGGAGCTAGCAGCAGTAGAGTCAGAGCTAGCAGCTGTAGAGTCAAAGCTAACAGCAGCAGATTCAGAGCTAACAGCTGTAGAGTCAGAGCTAACAGCAGTAGAGTCAGAGCTAGCAGCTGTAGAGTCAGTCAGAGCTAACAGCTGTAGAGTCAGAGCTAGCAGCTGTAGAGTCAGAGCTAACAGCAGGAGATTCAGAGCTAACAGCAGTAGAGTCAGAGCTAACAGCAGTAGAGTCAGAGCTAGGAAACTATGCAGTTTTTTGTTTTTTTACGTGTTATTTCTTACACTAGTACCCCAGGTCATCTTAGGTTTCATCACATACAGCCGAGAAGAACTACTGAATATAAGATCAGCGTCAACTCACCACCAGTACGACCAAGAATATGTTTTTCGCGATGCGGATCCTGTGTTCTGCCTTACAACCAGCGCCACGGGAGGGAAATGAAGCGGTCTTTTGGTCAGACTCCGGAGACGGGCACATCGTGCACCACTCCCTAGCAGCTGTAGAGTCAGTCAGAGCTAACAGCTGTAGAGTCAGAGCTAACAGCAGGAGATTCAGAGCTAACAGCAGTAGAGTCAGAGCTAGCAGCAGTAGAGTCAGAGCTAGCAGCTGTAGAGTCAAAGCTAACAGCAGGTTAGAGTAGCTAACACCTGTAGACCTAAAGCTAGCAGGTGTGGAGTCAAAGCTAGCAGCTGTAGAGTCAGAGCTAACAAATGTAGAGTCAGTCAGAGCTAACAGCAGTCAATTCAGAGCTAACAGCAGTAGAGTCAGAGCTAACAGCTGTAGAGTCAGTCAGAGCTAACAGCTGTAGAGTCAGTCAGAGCTAACAGCTGTAGAGTCAGAGCTAACAGCTGTAGAGTCAGTCAGAGCTAACAGCTGTCAAGTCAGTCAGAGTTAACAGCAGGAGAGTCAGAGCTCACAGCTGTAGAGTCAGTCAGAGCTAACAGCAGGAGAGTCAGAGCTGACAGCTGTATAGTCAGAGCTAACAACTGTAGAGTCAGAGCTAACAGCAGGAGAGTCAGAGCTCACAGCTGTAGAGTCAGTCAGAGCTAACAGCAGGAGAGTCAGAGCTGACAGCTGTATAGTCAGAGCTAACAACTGTAGAGTCAGAGCTAACAGCTGTAGAGTCAGAGCTAACAGCTGTAGAGTCAGAGCTAACAGCAGGAGACTCAGTCAGAGCTAACAGCTGTAGAGTCAGAGCTAACAGCTGTAGAGTCAGAGCTAACAGCTGTAGAGTCAGTCAGATCTAACAGCAGGAGAGTCAGAGCTGACAGCTGTAGAGTCAGAGCTAACAGCTGTAGAGTCAGAGCTAACAGCTGTCAAGTCAGTCAGAGTTAACAGCAGGAGAGTCAGAGCTCACAGCTGTAGAGTCAGTCAGAGCTAACAGCAGGAGAGTCAGAGCTGACAGCTGTATAGTCAGAGCTAACAACTGTAGAGTCAGAGCTAACAGCTGTAGAGTCAGAGCTAACAGCAGGAGACTCAGTCAGAGCTAACAGCTGTAGAGTCAGAGCTAACAGCTGTAGAGTCAGAGCTAACAGCTGTAGAGTCAGTCAGATCTAACAGCAGGAGAGTCAGAGCTGACAGCTGTAGAGTCAGAGCTAACAGCTGTAGAGTCAGAGCTAACAGCTGTCAAGTCAGTCAGAGTTAACAGCAGGAGAGTCAGAGCTCACAGCTGTAGAGTCAGTCAGAGCTAACAGCAGGAGAGTCAGAGCTGACAGCTGTATAGTCAGAGCTAACAACTGTAGAGTCAGAGCTAACAGCTGTAGAGTCAGAGCTAACAGCTGTAGAGTCAGAGCTAACAGCTGTAGAGTCAGAGCTAACAGCAGGAGACTCAGTCAGAGCTAACAGCTGTAGAGTCAGAGCTAACAGCTGTAGAGTCAGAGCTAACAGCTGTAGAGTCAGTCAGATCTAACAGCAGGAGAGTCAGAGCTGACAGCTGTAGAGTCAGAGCTAACAGCTGTAGAGTCAGAGCTAACAGCTGTAGAGTCAGTCAGATCTAACTGCAGGAGAGTCAGAGCTAACAGCTGTAGAGTCAGAGCTAACAGCAGGAGACTCAGTCAGAGCTAACAGCTGTAGAGTCAGAGCTAACAGCTGTAGAGTCAGAGCTAACAGCTGTAGAGTCAGTCAGATCTAACAGCAGGAGAGTCAGAGCTGACAGCTGTAGAGTCAGAGCTGACAGCAGGAGAGTCAGAGCTAACAGCAGTGGAAAGGAGATATAGTAATACCCTTGCCTTTTGGGGTAGAGATGTGAGAGTCTTACTACAAGCTCTATGTAAACACAAGATTCAGAGCGCTGCGTTTTCCTCACACAGGGACCTTGTAATACGGTCTGGCATTCGTACTTTTTACTAGTGAAAATTGAGACACGCCGTATCATTCATTCCGCAGCCGTGGGGCCAATGTTTTCACTTGGTTCTTGTATATGACCTATAGGCTATATAGGCTATTCATCAAAGTAACCTATTTTAAAGTAACCCAATGATAACCAAATATAATCTCAGTGAGAAACCAAACAACAAGAATCCACCGAAAAGGAATGTTGTTTAGCAGTAATAACTAGTGATTACAGGCTATTGTGAAATGCTAGAACCTGCTGTAGCCAGCTAGCTAACCATGTGCTTTTTTTTCTACATGAAAAAATATGCTGTTCTATTATTAGCTGGGATGTGAATACACAGGCAGTATATTAAACTGGGATTATGTTTTAGGTTACACAGGCAAGTTTAACAATATTTCCCAGGACATATTTTTTGTTATTATAAATTGGATTTATTTCACATGGAAAGCTGAAAAGCTATGTTTTTAGCCAGGCTAAAGCCAGCTAGCAACTACTAGCAAGGGTACAGTGCCTTGCGAAAGTATTCGGCCCCCTTGAACTTTGCGACCTTTTGCCACATTTCAGGCTTCAAACATAAAGATATAAAACTCTATTTTTTTGTGAAGAATCAACAACAAGTGGGACACAATCATGAAGTGGAACGACATTTATTGGATATTTCAAACCTTTTTAACAAATCAAAAACGGAAAAATTGGGCGTGCAAAATTATTCAGCCCCCTTAAGTTAATACTTTGTAGCGCCACCTTTTGCTGCGATTACAGCTGTAAGTCGCTTGAGGTATGTCTCTATCAGTTTTGCACATCGAGAGACTGAAATTTTTTCCCATTCCTCCTTGCAAAACAGCTCGAGGTCAGTGAGGTTGGATGGAGAGCATTTGTGAACAGCAGTTTTCAGTTCTTTCCACAGATTCTCAATTGGATTCAGGTCTGGACTTTGACTTGGCCATTCTAACCATTTCATTGTAGATTTTGCTTTATGTTTTGGATCATTGTCTTGTTGGAAGACAAATCTCCGTCCCAGTCTCAGTTCTTTTGCAGACTCCATCAGGTTTTCTTCCAGAATGGTCCTGTATTTGGCTCCATCCATCTTCCCATCAATTTTAACCATCTTCCCTGTCCCTGCTGAAGAAAAGCAGGCCCAAACCATGATGCTGCCACCACCATGTTTGACAGTGGGGATGGTGTGTTCATGGTGATGAGCTGTGTTGCTTTTACGCCAAACATAACGTTTTGCATTGTTGCCAAAAAGATCAATTTTGGTTTCATCTGACCAGAGCACCTTCTTCCACATGTTTGGTGTGTCTCCCAGGTGGCTTGTGGCAAACTTTAAACTACACTTTTGATGGATATCTTTAAGAAATGGCTTTCTTCTTGCCACTCTTCCATAAAGGCCAGATTTGTGCAATATACGACTGATTGTTGTCCTATGGACAGAGTCTCCCACCTCAGCTGTAGATCTCTGCAGTTCATCCAGAGTGATCATGGGCCTCTTGGCTGCATCTCTGATCAGTCTTCTCCTTGTATGAGCTGAAAGTTTAGAGGGACGGCCAGGTCTTGGTAGATTTGCAGTGGTCTGATACTTCTTCCATTTCAATATTATCGCTTGCACAGTGCTCCTTGGGATGTTTAACGCTTGGGAAATCTTTTTGTATCCAAATCCGGCTTTAAACTTCTTCACAACAGTATCTCGGACCTGCCTGGTGTGTTCCTTGTTCTTCATGATGCTCTCTGCGCTTTTAACGGACCTCTGAGACTATCACAGTGCAGGTGCATTTATACGGAGACTTGATTACACACAGGTGGATTGTATTTATCATCATTAGTCATTTAGGTCAACATTGGATCATTCAGAGATCCTCACTGAACTTCTGGAGAGAAAGTAAAGGGGCTGAATCATTTTGCACGCCCAATTTTTCAGTTTTTGATTTGTTAAAAAATCCAATAAATGTCGTTCCACTTCATGTTTGTGTCCCACTTGCTGTTGATTCTTCACAAAAAAATACAGTTTTATATCTTTATGTTTGACGCCTGAAATGTGGCAAAAGGTCGCAAAGTTCAAGGGGCCGAATACTTTCACAAGGCACTGTAGGTGACTCTTCCTTGCTTTCACAAAATGAGAAGACAAAAAAACAAAAACAAATGTTTCCCGGCAGGATATCATGTTACCAAAAGGTGTTTTCTGCACCAAAAATCCCACTCCACACGCACATAGATCTAAGGAGTGAATTTATAATTATTATTTTATAAATTTGACCTTTTATTTAACTAGGCAAGCTGAAGCTTGTAGTAAACTTAATGCTTAAAATGATTTTTGGCAATGAGGCCCTTTTATCTACTTCCCCAGAGTCAGATGAACTTGTGGATACCATTTTTATGTCTCTGCATGCAGTTTGAAGAAAGTTGCTAACCTAGCGTTAGCGCAGTTGCTAACTCCTGTTAGCACAATAACTGGAAGACTATGGTAGCAGATACCAAGACCTCCAGTCATTGCGCTAACGCTAGTTAGCATTGGCTTGCGGAACCATCTCTTAATTTCTTCATACTGAACACGGAGACATAAAAATAGTGTCCGGGAAGTTAGTCTGACTTTGGTGGAGTTACACATCATTGCCAGAATCTCAAAGTTTTCCTTTTACACTATGTAACATCATGGTACAAAGTGACATCATGCTAATAGTACCGATACTGATACGTGTCAGCGTGATGAGTGACGAAGGAAAAACCCATGTTATCAATAGGTGTACAGACTGGCTCTTCTCAGAGGAAATCACGTGACACTTTATGCTTCTTTATTGTTATAGTACTATACATCTGACGACCTGTTTCTAAGGTTGGAAAGTTTACTGTAGGCTTACTTTTCTCTTTAAATAATAAGAGCTGTTACAACTATTCACAAAGAACACAAAGGTATTCACACTCAAAATAAAATGCACAGACTACATAACTAGAACTTGATATTAGCAGACTACATAACTAGAACTTGACTTCGGAAGACTACCAATTATTTAAAAAACATATTTAAAAAAATAATGTAAAGTGAAAACAACTACTACTCAAAATCAAAAATCTCTGCCTCCTTGTCTTTCCAGAAAGTGAAACTCCTGTCTATGTATTTGCAAATCTCATCATTGCTGAAACTGGAAATGTCTGTTCCTTGTTTAATCAGAGCCCCTTCATCTGGTGTCGGGGTTTGGAGGATGACTATGGGCACAGGCCTGACCTCTGGTGGAAACTGTTGTTTCTCTACCTCTGGCAGTACAGACCGAGTCGTTGACACCTTCCCAAAGAACTTGACCTTAATGTCCTCGAAGCCGTCCTTCCACTCACGGTTCCCGGCCTCGATGTCCATCATGACGGCCTTGTGGAACTCCCGGATGCTCTCCCAGGTGAAACGACCAACGTGGTCAAACACCTCAAAGCACAGCAGGTGTCTCATCTTCCTCTCGTCCGCAGAGAGTTCGAGTTCCAGGATGTGGAAGTACCCCAGCATAAAGAGGTCAAGGGTCAGACTGTCATAGTCCACCATCGCCCCGTCCACCTTGTGGAGGAATTAGAATCAGATTCAGAATCACAATCAGTGTGTGTGTGTGTAGAAAGTGTCTGTGTATAAAGTGTCTGTGTGTGTGTATAAAGTGTATGTGTGTGTGTGTATAAAGTGCAGAATGACCTTGGGGAGGAACTGTTCAGGGGAGTATGGTGCCTGCTGCCGGTGGAGACGGCGGATCTGGCGAGACGGAACGCTGGAGATCATGCTCCTCCAATCACCAATCATCTTGTTGATGACACTCCTCTGTTTGAAGAAATGTCCCAGAGGCATCTGAGATCCCTTCTGTGGTCCCCTGCCATCTGTCCCCCCAGGTTTACCGCCAACCTCCTCCACACTGGCTCTCCTCTCGGCCTCTCTGGTCTTCAGGGTCACCGTGTAGGCGGACTTCTTCCAGTGGCCCAGGAACAGCACCACGATACGTTCCTTCCGTAGACTGGTGGTTTCCCTAACGTCGGTCATGTCGTCATCGCAGGCTATGCCTGAGTCACTGTTCCTGTCAGCTTCGGGGGCTGGGTTCATCTCTTTGGGCTGTTCCTGTGTTCCTCTGACCTCTGACCCCAGGCCTTCCTCCTGTGTGGCTGACATCGTGTGGACCTCTTCTTCTGTTTCTTGTTCATGACCTTCAAAGTTGGACTTCAGATTCCGGACGGACACCCCAAACTGTTGGATCTCGGACTCTATCTTCTCCCTGCGCCCTCGGGTAGAGGTGGGTCTGTCTGGGCTCTGGGAGAACACAGTGGATAGCTCTGTGTTGGGCATCTTAGAGTACGGCCCGTCTGCCAGGTTGGCCATCAGCAGTGACATGCTCTTTACGATGCCTGAGATGCGGTTGCACCACACGGGCAGAGGGACCTTAATTAAGGGATTACAATGGAAATAAGTAATTGACTTCATTGTGTGATTCTAAAAACATTGTTCATGTTTGTAAAATAGAATTACATATGTAATTTAATAGGATCTCTGTGGTTTATACACTGTTGAATTTTTTGTTGTTGTCAAATAAACTCAAACCTGAGACTCCTGGTTGGGGTTTCTGAACTGAGTGCTGGCTGTGATGTTGACGATGGGAGCTGGCAGGATGGTCCTGAGCTCCTCAGCCAGGCGAGCTAGCTCTGTCTCATAGCCTTCACAGTTTTTCTGGTTGGACACGCTCTGGATCTGCTTCTCCAGGTAAATCAGGTCGTCCTCTGTCAGCAGCTCTCCAAACGGGCCCAGGATAGCGTTGTGGGCCTGTGAGTACCTCCAGTTCACCGCTTTGGAAGTGCTGTTCCCATTCTCCTACAAAGGTTGAGGAGACACAGTACAGAGGTTTTTAAATATACAGAACACGTCATATCACTGACATACACACGATGAGGGATGAGTTTGTTTTTTGGAACACAAGAAATTAGTAGACTTAATCTGGGTCTGAGAATCCATCTCTTTATGTCCTGATTGGTGTAATGACTACGAATAACATGCCAGCTCTATTGATGTGGCCATACAGCATCATGAGTTATCCAATCAGGGCTGTGACCGTATTGGAACATGAAATCAGAGTGCCTCACCTTCCTCCTCTGGTCCTCCTCGTCCAATAGCCTGGCCTGTAGCTGACGCACCATGACCTGTCTCTTCCACTCAGCGATTGGCCGACCCCGCTCGTCATGGGTGGGAACCAGATAGTCAATGTCTGATAGGTTGGCCTCTTCCGTGGGCAGAACTACCATCCTGTTCTGTTGGCGAACAAAACAACATCCAGTTTACCACCAATATAACAGCTGTTCTATTCGTCCAATATGGACGCTGGACGAGATGGGTCTCTCTTGGGACAGGGCAGAAACTGTGGCCAAAGACCGACTCCAGTGGCAGAAGATTTGTTGCCTTATGTGACACACCAGACAAAGAGGACTAAGTAAGTAAGTATTAGCCCAAGTAGAGAAAATATATATATTTTTTAAAGAGAAGTGATGTGATGCTTACTGCTTGTGCTACAGCTACTGTGGATATTTCTGTCTGTTTCAGAGATGTGATGGATTTCATGTTGTCGAGGAACTTTTTGTCACCGAGCAGGTTTTTGCCAGCCAGGAGATTCTTGTCAGAAGCCTTCGCCAGATCAACAGTTTTTACCTCAGCCTTTACCAGTTTCTTACCCTGTTTAAGACAAAGAAAGTTAACATTCATTCCGTTATGACAGCTTGGCGGTACAAGTCTAAGAACATAAATTGAAACAACGGAAGAGGAAATTTGATGTGTTTACGGCGTGTGCTGCGTCAGCTGAAGACTTCATATCAGTGAGGGGCTTTTTGACACCAAGTGTCACGTTATTGGTCAGATCAACAGTAATCACTTCTTCAGAAGGTTTGTTCTGACTGATTCCGTCTGCCGAAAATGTATGTCTCACCACTATTTTACTCTGTTGAAGACAAGACAATACCACACATCAGTTAAAATAACTTGGTCTAATGGACCTAAAGGGGGGCAAAAAAGTATTTAGTCAGCCACCATAATATAACATAATTTGCAAATAAATTCATAAAAAATCCTACAATGTGATTTTCTGGATTTTTTTTTCTCGTTTTTTCTGTCTTAGTTGAAGTGTACCAATGATAAATTACAGGCCTCTCTCATATTTTTTAAGTGGGAGAACTTGCACAATTGGTGGCTGACTAAATACTTTTTTGCCCCACTGTATTAGCCCAAGAACAGTAACAAGATATCAGAGAGTGAAGAGTAATTACAGCATTTGTTGAAGCTTCTGGAGACTTGATTTCACAGAGGAGTTTTTTTCCACCGAGCCCAAGGACATTTTGGGTCGGATCAACAGAAGACTGTTCAGAAGGTTTGACCTCTTCTGTGGAAAACGACACCATCTTACTCTGTTGAAGACAAAGCTATATCATTCAATCATTCACATACGGTGTCCATATTAGGACAACCACAGACACAGCAGGACTTGTTTCCTAATACGGACACAATAATAATAACTGATTAATAATTAATTATAATTATAAGGAGTATTAATACAAAAAAACACAAATATCTGAGGAAGAGAAAAGAGGAAATCCAATGCAATGGCTTTCATCAGCATCTTGTTTCTGTATTAGTTCAAGAACAACAAAACAAAAGCGTTCGGTTCAAAATCTGTACAAAAAAGATATATATCTGAGGAAGAACTAACTACTGCAGTTGGTGAGGATTTCAATTCACAAAGGAGCTTCTTTCCACCCAGCTGAACTTTGGTGAGATCAACAGTCATCTCTTCCACTACTATCTTATTCTGTAGAAGACAAAGAAGACCAACTATTTATAAGTATAACAGCCTGGTATATCATCCTAAAAAACAGGAAGAGACTTATCAAAGGGTTTGGTAAAGTGATGCTTACTGCTCGTGTTGATACTAGCTCTGATGGTTTCATTTCTGTCAGGAGCCCTTTGACACCGTTGATTGTACCAGCCAGGAGGTTTTTGCCTGAGACCTCGGTCAGATGGACAGTTTTCACCTCCTCGCTGCTTTGAGTTAAAGTTTTCAAAACTGAAATAAAACAGTGACAGATGTGTTTGTTTTAAACGAGAGCTGTGTCCTACTCGTGTTAACACATGGCAACAGACACAAAACATCAATTCCAAACGTCATGGATTGACCAATGATTGAACTGAACCAATGGTGAAATCAATTCCCAAACATCATGGATTGACCAATGATTGAACTGAACCAATGGTGAAATCAATTCCCAAACCAACTATTACAAGTAGTGACTTGCTTAGTAAAAACAATTGTTAAATAAATAAATGAAGTAGAAATAGAATGCAATACTGGTATGACACTAAACTGGTCGGGACGATGTCAGTATTGTGATAGTCGTTAGCATCGTGTCAAGGAAACAAAACATGAAGCGGATTTTCCTTCTGTAGGACCCTAATGTTGGAAACAAACATATTATGTTGTCATCCAGAATCACATGTATTTATTTCCCGAGCTATAGAACACAACATTTTTGTTTGTTTGTTTTCAAAGGACCAAAGTATTTGGTCTGCTTTGTGTTTTCATTTTTTGCCATGTCAAAAAATATTGGGATACTGGTATCATCACTAACTGGTGTTAACCCTCACCTGTTGATGCCACTATAACATGTTGTACACTGGAGATGGCAGATGGTTGTGGTTGAGAGGAGGATGAGGTGGGTTCAGGCAGAGGAGCAGGGTATTGAGCCTGAGGGTACTCCTCTGTCTCTGGTTGCTGGGCAGGAAAACAAAGAGATGGTGAATCTTTGGGATATAGGATATGGGACTACATGGGATATACAACATTTCCCCAACAGCCCTGGAATTTGAATTGGAAACCCACTGGGTACTGGCCCACCTCTCAAACCTTGAGGCTATGTGATATATAGAGACAAATAATCACTGACGGTAGCTAGGTTAGAAGGTAGGTTAGTAGATAGGTTAGAAGCTAGGTTAGAAGCTGGTTAGAAGTTAGTTCAGAAGCTAGGTTAGTAGCTAGGTCAGAAGTTAGGTCAGAAGCTAGGTTAAAAGCTAGGTTAGTAGCAAGCTTAGAAGCTAGGTTAGTAGCTAGGTTAGAAGCTAGGTTAGTAGATAGGTTAGAAACTAGGTTAGTAGCTAGGTTAGTTGCTAAGTTAGAAGATAGGTTATTAGCTAGGTTAGTCTTCCGACTAGCTTGGAAAGACGGTACCGTGCAGTATCGAAGAGCCCTCACTGCTGCTCGATCATCCTACTTTTCCAACTTAACTGAGGAAAATAAGAACAATCCAAAATGTATTTTTGATACCGTCGCAAAGCTAACTAAAAAGCAGCATTCCCCGAGAGAGGATGGCCTTCACTTCAGCAGTAATAAATTCATGAACTTCTTTGAGGAAAAGATCATGATTATTAGAAAGCAAATTACGGACTCCTCTTTAAATCTGCGTATTCCTTCAAAGCTCAGTTGTCCTGAGTCTGCACAACTCTGCCAGGACCTAGGATCAAGAGAGACACTCAAGTGTTTTAGTAATACATCACTTGACTCAATGATGAAAATAATCATGGCCTCTAAAGCTTCAAACTGCATACTGAACCCTATTCCAACTAAACTACTGAAAGTGCTGCTTCCTGTGCTTGACCCTCCTATGTTGAACATAATAAACGTCTCTCTATCCACCGGATGTGTACCAAACTCACTAAAAGTGGCAGTAATAAAGCCTCTCTTGAAAAAGCCAAACCTTGACCCAGAAAATATAAAAATCTATCGGCCTATATCGAATCTCCCATTTCTCTCAAAAATTTTAGAAAAAGCTGTTGCGCAAGCAACTCACTGCCTTCCTGAAGACAAACAATGTATACGAAATGCTTCAGTCTGGTTTTAGACACCATCATAGCACTGAGACTCCACTTGTGAAGGTGGTAAATGACCTTTTAATGGCATCAGACCGAGGCTCTGCATCTGTCCTCGTGCTCCTAGACCTTAGTGCTGCTTTTGATACCATCGATCACCACATTCTTTTGGAGAGATTGGAAACCCAAATTGGTCTACACGGACGAGTTCTGGCCTGGTTTAGATCTTATCTGTCGGAAATATATGTTTGACTCTGTGGATGGTTTGTCCTCTGACAAATCAACTGTACATGTTGGTGTTCCTCAAGGTTCCGTTTTAGGACCACTATTGTTTTCACTATATATTTTACATCTTGGTGATGTCATTCGGAAACGTAATGTTAACATTCACTCCTATGCGGATGACACACAGCTGTACATTTCAATGAAACATGGTGAAGCCCCAAAATTGCCCTCGCTGGAAGCCTGTGTTTCAGACATAAGGAAGTGGATGGCTGCAAATGTTCTACTTTTAAAGTGGGAGAAAACAGAGATGCTTGTTCTAGGTCCCAAGACACAGAGATTTTCTGTTGAATCTGACAATTAATCTCGATTGTTGTACAGTCCTCTCAAATAAAACTGTGAAGGACCTCGGCGTTACTCTGGACCCTAATCTCTCTTTTGACAAACATATTAAAGGACAGCTTTTTTCCATCTACGTAACATTATAAAAATCATACATTTTCTGTCCAAAAATTATGCAGAAAAATAAATCCATGCTTTTGTCACTTCTAGGTTAGACTACTGCAATGCTCTACTTTCCGGCTACCCAGATAAAGCACTAAATAAACTTCAGTTAGTGCTAAATTCGGCTGCTAGAATCCTGACAAGAACCCCAAAATTTGATCATATTACTCCAGTGCTAGCCTCCCTACATTGATTTCCTGTTAAGGCAAGGGCTTTACTGCTAACCTACAAAGCATTACATGGACTTGCTCCTACCTATCTTTCCGATTTGGTCCTGCCGTACATACCTACATGTACGCTACGGTCACAAGACGCAGGCCTCCTGATTGTCCCTAGAATTTCTAAGAAAACAGCTGGAGGCAGGGCTTTCTCCTATAGAGCTCCATTTATATGGAATGGTCTGCCTACCCATGTGAGAGACGCAAACTCGGTCTCAACCTTTAAGTCTTTACTGAAGACTCATCTCTTCAGTGGGTCATATGATTGAGTGTAGTCTGGCCCAGGAGTATAAAGGTGAATGGAAAGGCACTGGTGCAAATAACCACCCTTGCTGTCTCTGCCTGGCCGGTTCCCCTCTCTCCACTGGGATTCTCTGCCTCTAACCCTATTACAGGGGCTGAGTCACTGGCTTACTGGTGCTCTTCCATGCCGTCCCTAGGAGGGGTGCGTCACTTCAGTGGGTTGAGTCACTGACGTGGTCTTCCTGTCTGGGTTGGTGCCTCCTTGGGTTGTGCCGTGGCGGAGATCTTTGTGGGCTATACTCGGCCTTGTCTTAGGGTGGTAGGTTGGTGGTTGAAGATATCCCTCTAGTGGTGTGGGAGCTGTGCTTTGGCAAAGTGGGTGGGGTTATATCCTGCCTGTTTGGCCCTGTCCGGGGTTATCATCGGATGGGGCAACAGAGTCTCCTGACCCCTCCTGTCTCAGCCTCCAGTATTTATGCTGCAGTAGTTTATGTGTTGGGGAGCTAGTGTTAGTCTGTTGTATCTGGAGTATTTCTCCTGTCTTATCCGGTGTCCTGTGTGAATTTAAGGTTCTCTCTCTCTCTCTCTCTCTCTCTCTCTCTCTCTCTCTCTCTCTCTCTCTCTCAGTTTTAGGCTGAGTTTCTGTACAGCACTTTGAGATATCAGCTGATGTAAGAAGGGCTATTTAAATAAATGTTATTTGGTTAGTAGGTAGGTTAGAAGATAAGTTAGTAGCTAGGTTTCGAAGCTATGTTAGAAGCTAGGTTAGTAGCTAGGTTAGAAGTTAGAAGCTAGGTTAGTAGCTAGGATAGAAGAGCTAGGTTAGTAGCTAGGTTAGAAGCTAGGTTAGAAGAGCTAGGTTTGTAGGTATGTTAGAAGCTAGGTTAGTAGATATGTTAGTAGCTAGGTTCGTAGATACGTTAGAAGCTAGGCTAGAAGCTATGTTATAAGCTAGTTTAGTAGCTATGTTAGAAGCTAGGTTAGAAGCTAGGTTAGTAGATAGGTTAGTAGAGAGGGTAAAAGCTAGGCTAGAAGCAAGGTTAGTAGCTAGGTTAGTAGCTATGTTAGAAGCTAGTTTAGTAGCTAGGTTAGAAGCTAGGTTAGTAGCTAGGTTAGAAGCTAGGTTAGAAGAGCTAGGTTTGTAGGTATGTTAGAAGCTAGGTTAGTAGATATGTTAGTAGCTAGGTTAGTAGATATGTTAGTAGCTAGGTTAGTAGATATGTTAGAAGCTAGGTTAGTAGATATGTTAGTAGCTAGGTTAGTAGATACGTTAGAAGCTAGGTTAGAAGCTATGTTAGAAGCTAGTTTAGTAGCTACGTTAGTAGATACGTTAGTAGATACCTTAGAAGCTAGTTTAGTAGATACATTAGAAGCTAATTTAGTAGCTATGTTAGAAGCTAGGTTTCCATCAAATTTGCATAAAATAATATGCACATTTTCCCACCAGAGATGTGTTTCCATCAAACAGATTTTTTGCGGATAAAAGTCTGTGTGATGAATGGTGCACATAAAGATAATGTTTGCGGTTCAATTCCCATGTACTGAATGAAAAATACAAGGAAATTGGTTTCCATCGCATTTTCAACTCTGAGAGTTTTGTTATATAGCAAATGTGCTCACTCTGGTCTTGGTACGTGCCCTCTCCAACAGCTAGCAGACACAGTACGGGTAGGCTAGCTACATTATGAGATTATTATGGATAAGAGAATATTATTTTTATTTGTCAAATGGCAGCCAAGCATCGATCATCATGTCACCAGAATAAGACCCTCGATATTTATTGGAAAGGAGCATCAAGCTCATCACCGTGCACATTCACCACCTTGTGAAGTGGGAGGACGAAGCCTAGAGAGGAACCAGAATCAGAGGGGAAGCCCATCTAGAGAGGATCCAGACTCAGATGGGAAGCCCATCTAGAGAGGATTCAGACTCAGATGGGAAGCCCATCTAGAGAGGATCCAGACTCAGATGCCAACCATCAGCTCGGTATCATACTGTCAGTATGTCAGCCAATCACCTTTAAGCTCTCCATATTTGTTTTGTTGTTATTGTGGAAGTAGTCCCGGCCGGGGTCGCTAAGGCGACGGTAGTAGTCCTCTTTACTGGGCTGCCACGCCACAGCCTGTCTCCCCCTCACATCCTCCTCTACCGGACCTAGTTCTTCTATTGGCTGGTCTGCTGAGAAGGGCTGGGAGGGGGACAGAGAGAGAGAGAGAGAAAGAAGCTCAGATCGGTGAGGTACAATGAGTTCAGAACAGAGTAGAGAGGAGAGGAAAACAAAGAAATAGAGGATTAGGGAGTGGAGTAGAAAGAAACAAACCTTGCATGTATTGGCAGGATTTCAACCCCTGTGGGGAGGATGCAGGATATATGGAAGCGTTTAGATCTCCCCTAATGAACCTGTGATGTCCTAATGGAGGCCATGCAGAATGCAGATCAAATTCTGCTCTCAAAGGACAGGAATAAAACCCACAACATCTGTGTTCCAAACGGGACCCTATTCCCTATATAGTGCACTACTGTTGACCAGAGCCCCTAAGGCTCTAGTGTACAGTATAGGGAATAGGGTGCCATTTGGAACACACTAAACATCAAAGGCAGGGCTGATACGCAGCAGAACACTATTGTGCTTTGTCTCCAAGGAGTGGTCCCAGCCATTTCCACACTCACACCACTTTGATGTACGCTGTGACACTGCTGCATTGCTCTCGCTGCGGAGTTAACTTCAAGATGGCGCGGACAGACAAGGTCACCCTGTCCCTAGCTCCTAACCGACTTTGCAGTATTTTTGTTGTGTTATTTTTTACATTATTTTGCTCAGAACGTTTTCTTATTAACTATAGCCGGAAACAACTTAGGTTATTAGATTGGCACTGTTGGTTTCATGCCTCTGGATGTTACGCATGCCACTCATTTCTACAGGAGGACGAAGCTGTCACCATGGACAGCTGCTGGTGAGTCTCTGAGGCCTCAGTCACATTCCTCTCCTCATCGTCGGGTAGAAGCTGTATAGGTAGGCTACAGATCTAGGAATAGCTATGAATCTAGGAAGAGCTCACCCTTTTCCTCCCAGATCTCAACTGTAACTATTGAAGGAGCAATCTGCAGTTACCATAACAAAGTGGCCACCCCACTAGTGTTTGGTAAAAAGCTGAGGGATGGGGCTGGAGAAATGTAACATTTCTCTAATTCATCGACAGATGCTAGGACTGAAGATCCATGAAGTCAAAATTATAGTTTTAACCATGTTTTGAGGCTGTACAATGTTTGTTTACATTGTTTATTTGGGGTTCTGATTGGTTATGACACTTGAACTAAGCATTTATAAGTTAGATTCACCAGCGTAACGACCAGAAGTCCGACTCAGGGATAGTTCATACTATTCACCGCATACGCATTACTTGCTAATGTTCAGTCCATGGACAATAAAGTAGACGAGCTCAGAGCGAGGATCTCCTTCCAGGGAGACATCAGGGACTGTAACATACTCTGTTTCCAGATTCATAGCTCTCTCCGGATATACTGTCCCCGTCCATACAGCAAGCGGGGTTCTCCATACATCATGCGGACAGGAAGAAAGATAGAACTCTCCGGGAAGAAGAAAGACGGAGGTGTTTCATGATTAACTATCATGGTGTGATTGTGTTAACGTACAGGAACTATTCTCCCAATCTGGAATACCTCAATATAAAATGCAAACTTTTCTTTTGTCTCTCCCGAGAGAATTCTCTTGTCACAGCCGTGTATATTCCCCCTCAAGTTGACACTGCGACAGCTCTCAAGGAACTACATTGGACTTTGTGCAAACTGGAAAGCCGCATATCCTGAGGCCGCATTTATTGTAGCTTGGGACCAATAAATCAAATCTGAGGAAAATGCTACCAAAGTCTTATCAACACATCTCTTGCACTCTGTTCATCAAGAAACTCTTGACCATTGCTACTCCCCCTTCCGGGATGGCTAAGGAGCCCTCTCCTGACCTCCTTTTGGCCAATCAGATCACTTCTCCACATTCTGCTCCTCCTTTCCTATAGGCAGAAACTTAAACAGGAAGTTCCCGTGGTAAGGTCTGTTCAATGTTGTTCTGACCAATCAGAATCTATGCTTCAAGATTGTCTTGATCAAGCGGACTGGGATATGTTCCCGGGTTGCCTCTGAGAATAACATTGACGTATACACTGACTCGGTGACAGAGTTCATCAGGAAGTGGTATAGAGGATGTTGTTCCCAGTGTGAGGATTATTCTAACTAAAACCTTCTGGATAGATGGCAGCATTCACACAAAACTGAAATCGCAGGCCTGATTACCAACAACGACGAGACAGCCGACAGGGAAGAGGTGAGGGCCCTGGCGAAGTGGTGCCAGGAAAATAACCTCTCTCTCAGGGTAGCCTAGTGGTTAGAGCTTTGGACAAGTAACCGAAAGGTTGCAAGTTCGAATCCCCGAGCTGACAAGGTCGTTCTGCCCCTGAACAGGCAGTTAACCCACTGTTCCTAGGCTTGCAAGCATCCCCCCTTTCCCTCCAAACATAAATATTGTCATTATGGCAAACAGTTCTATTTTTGTTTCATCAGACCAGAGGACATTTCTTCAAAAAGTACAATCTTTGTCCACATGTGGAGTTGCAAACCGTAGTCTGGCTTATTTTGTGGCGGTTTTGGAGAAATGGCTTCTTCCTTGCTGAGCGGCCTTTCAGGTTATGTCGATATAGGAGTCATTTTACTGTGGAAATAGATACTTTTGTACCTGTTTCCTCCAGCATCTTCACAAGGTCCTTTGCTGTTATTCTGGGATTGATTTGCACTTTTCGCACCAAAGTACGTTTATCTCTAGGAGACAAAACGCGTTTCCTTCCTGAGCGGTTGCCTTGGTGACAGCTTTGCACACTCTTGGCATTCTCCCAACCAGCTTCATGAGGTAGTCACCTGGAATGCATTTCAATCAACAGGTGTGCAATGCGCAATCCACACATGCGCAATCCATATCTCAAGGCTTAAAAATCCTTCTTTAACCTGTCTCCTCCCCTTTATCTACACTGATTGAAGTGGATTTAACAGCTGACATCAATAAAAGATCATAGCTTTAACCTGGATTCACCTGGTCAGTTCATGTCACCAAAAGAGCAGGTATGTTTTGTTTTGTATAGTCAGTGTACATACTGTATATATGTTTTGTATAGTCAGTGTACATACTGTATATATGTTTTGTATAGTCAGTGTACATACTGTATATATGTTTTGTATAGTCAGTGTACATACTGTATATATGTTTTGTATAGTCAGTGTACATACTGTATATATGTTTTGTATAGTCAGTGTACATACTGTATATATGTTTTGTATAGTCAGTGTACATACTGTATATATGTTTTGTATAGTCAGTGTACATACTGTATATATGTTTGTATAGTCAGTGTACATACTGTATATATGTTTTGTATAGTCAGTGTACATACTGTATATATGTTTTGTATAGTCAGTGTACATACTGTATATATGTTTTGTATAGTCAGTGTACATACTGTATATATGTTTTGTATAGTCAGTGTACATACTGTATATATGTTTTGTATAGTCAGTGTACATACTTATTGTTGTATAGTCAGTGTACATACTGTATATATGTTTTGTATAGTCAGTGTACATACTGTATATATGTTTTGTATAGTCAGTGTACATACTGTATATATGTTTTGTATAGTCAGTGTACATACTGTATATATGTTTTGTATAGTCAGTGTACATACTGTATATATGTTTTGTATAGTCAGTGTACATACTGTATATATGTTTTGTATAGTCAGTGTACATACTGTATATATGTTTTGTATAGTCAGTGTACATACTGTATATATGTTTTGTATAGTCAGTGTACATACTGTATATATGTTTTGTATAGTCAGTGTACATACTGTATATATGTTTTGTATAGTCAGTGTACATACTGTATATATGTTTTGTATAGTCAGTGTACATACTGTATATATGTTTTGTATAGTCAGTGTACATACTGTATATATGTTTTGTATAGTCAGTGTACATACTGTATATATGTTTTGTATAGTCAGTGTACATACTGTATATATGTTTTGTATAGTCAGTGTACATACTGTATATATGTTTTGTATAGTCAGTGTACATACTGTATATATGTTTTGTATAGTCAGTGTACATACTGTATATATGTTTTGTATAGTCAGTGTACATACTGTATATATGTTTTGTATAGTCAGTGTACATACTGTATATATGTTTTGTATAGTCAGTGTACATACTGTATATATGTTTTGTATAGTCAGTGTACATACTGTATATATGTTTTGTATAGTCAGTGTACATACTGTATATATGTTTTGTATAGTCAGTGTACATACTGTATATATGTTTTGTATAGTCAGTGTACATACTGTATATATGTTTTTTATAGTCAGTGTACATACTGTATATATGTTTGTATAGTCAGTGTACATACTGTATATATGTTTTGTATAGTCAGTGTACATACTGTATATATGTTTTGTATAGTCAGTGTACATACTGTATATATGTTTTGTATAGTCAGTGTACATACTGTATATATGTTTTGTATAGTCAGTGTACATACTGTATATATGTTTTGTATAGTCAGTGTACATACTGTATATATGTTTTGTATAGTCAGTGTACATACTGTATATATGTTTTTTATAGTCAGTGTACATACTGTATATATGTTTTGTTATAGTCAGTGTACATACTGTATATATGTTTTGTATAGTCAGTGTACATACTGTATATATGTTTTGTATAGTCAGTGTACATACTGTATATATGTTTTGTATAGTCAGTGTACATACTGTATATATGTTTTGTATAGTCAGTGTACATACTGTATATATGTTTTGTATAGTCAGTGTACATACTGTATGTATGTTTTGTATAGTCAGTGTACATACTGTATATATGTTTTGTATAGTCAGTGTACATACTGTATATATGTTTTGTATAGTCAGTGTACATACTGTATATATGTTTTGTATAGTCAGTGTACATACTGTATATATGTTTTGTATAGTCAGTGTACATACTGTATATATGTTTTGTATAGTCAGTGTACATACTGTATATATGTTTTTTATAGTCAGTGTACATACTGTATATATGTTTTGTATAGTCAGTGTACATACTGTATATATGTTTTTTATAGTCAGTGTACATACTGTATATATGTTTTGTATAGTCAGTGTACATACTGTATATATGTTTTGTATAGTCAGTGTACATACTGTATATATGTTTTGTATAGTCAGTGTACATACTGTATATATGTTTTGTATAGTCAGTGTACATACTGTATATATGTTTTGTATAGTCAGTGTACATACTGTATATATGTTTTGTATAGTCAGTGTACATACTGTATATATGTTTTGTATAGTCAGTGTACATACTGTATATATGTTTTGGGGCGATTTTTTTTTGTAGTATTTACATTTTTTTGAGGGGGGGGGGCAGTAACTGAAAGGTCGCTGTTTTGAATCCCCAAGCAGACTATGTGAAAAAGCCGCTCGATGTGCCCTTGAGCAAGGCTAAGGAAAAGAGCGTCTCCTAATTGACTAACGTGACATAAAAAAAGAGACAAACAGTCACACATCTGTTGTTGTTCTTGGCTCTGTACTCCAGCACTTTGGATATGAAATGAAATGTGTTGCTTTTATGGATTTTGTCTTGTTGCTTTTTGTCCTATGTTTCTCTGTCTGTATGCTATGTCTTGCTTGTCCTACGTTGCTCTGCGTGTGCTCACTGCTCAATGATTGTCTATATTGTAATTGTTTTTAATAACCTGGCCAGGGACTGAGGTTGAAAATTAGCCGGCTGGCTAAAACCGGCACTTTTACTGAAACGTTGATTAATGTGCACTGTCCCTGTAAAAATTAAAATAAAACTCAATGACTATGAGGTAAAAGTGCAGACTGTCAGCATAAAATTGAAGGTTTTCTCATCCATATTGGGTGAAGCATTTATAAAGTACAGCAGTTTTTGTACATGACTCTACAAATTTGTTGGATAATCCTGAATGAATTGTGAATAATGATGAGTGAGAAAGTTACAGATGCACAAATATCATACCTCCCCCAAAAAATGCTAACCTCTCCTGTGATTGTAATGGGAAGTTAGCATGTCTTGGGGGTATGATATAAAATGCTAACTCTCCCTGTTATTGTAATGGTGAGAGGTTAGCATGTCTTAGGGTATGATATAAAAATGCTAATCTCCCCTGTTATTGTAATGGTGAGAGGTTAGCATGTCTTGGGGTATGATATAAAATTCTAACCTGCCCTGTTATTGTAATGGTGAGAGGTTAGCATGTCTTAGGGTATGATATAAAATGCTAATCTCCCCTGTTATTGTAATGAGAGGTTAGCATGTCTTGGGGTATGATATAAAATGCTAACCGCCCCTGTTATTGTAATGAGAGGTTAGCATGTCTTGGGGTATGATATAAAATGCTAACCTCCCCTGTTATTGTAATGGTGAGAGGTTAGCATGTCTTGGGGGTATGATATTTGTGCGTCTGTAGCGTTCTCACTCATCAATATTCAAGATTCATTCAGGATTATCCGTAATCATTGTAGCATCCACATTAATGTAGAAGTGTGTAAAAAAATATATTCACAATAAAAGTGACTTCAAAATGAAACAATTCATTATTTACCATTAATTTACCATACTAGCCAAGCAATTTGGACACATCATTCAATGGTTTTTCTTTATGTTAAACATTGTATTGTAACATTGTAACAGTGAAGACATCAAAACTACAGTGGTAGGCTTGATTACCAACAACAACGACGAGACGGCCTACAGGGAGGAGGTGAGGGCCTTCGGAGTGTGGTGTCAGGAAAATAACCTCACACTCAACGTCAACAAAACAAAGGAGATGATTGTGGACTTCAGGAAACAGCAGAGGGAGCACCCCCCTATCCACATCGATGGAACAGTAATGGAGAGGGTAGTAAGTTTGAAGTTCCTCGGTGTACACATCACGGACAAACTGAATTGGTCCACCCACACAGACAGCATCGTGAAGAAGGCGCAGCAGCGCCTCTTCAACCTCAGGAGGTTGAAGAAATTTGGCTTGTCACCAAAAGCACTCACAAACTTCTACAGATGCACAATCGAGAGCATCCTGTCGGGCTGGATCACCGCCTGGTACGGCAACTGCTCCGCCCACAACCGTAAGGCTCTCCAGAGGGTAGTGAGGTCTGCACAACGCATCATTGGGGGCAAACTACCTGCCCTCCAGGACACCTACACCACCCGATGTCACAGGAAGGCCATAAAGATCATCAAGGACAAAAACCACCCGAGCCACTGCCTGTTCACCCAGCTATCATCCAGAAGGCGAGGTCAGTACAGGTGCATCAAAGCTGGGACCGAGAGACTGAAAAATAGCTTCTATCTCAAAGCCATCAGACTGTTAACCAGCCACCACTAACATTGAGTGGCTGCTGCAAACATACTGACTCAAATCTCTAGCCACTTTAATAATGGGAATTGATGGAAATTGATGTAAAGTATATCACTAGCCACTTTAAACAATGCTACTTAATATAATGTTTACATACCATACCATACATTACTCATCTCATATGTATATACTGTACCCTATATCATCTACTGCATCTTTATGTAATACATGTATCACTAGCCACTTTAAACTATGCCACTTTGTTTACATACCCTACATTACTCATCTCAAATGTATATACTGTACTCGATACCATCTACTGCATCTTGCCTATGCCGTTCTGTACCATCACTCATTCATATATCTTTATGTACATATTCTTTATCCCTTTACACTTGTGTGTATAAGGTAGTAGTTTTGGAATTGTTAGGTTAGATTAGTCGTTGGTTATTACTGCATGAGAGCCCTGACCTAAACCTCCCCGAACACCTTTGGGATGAATTGGAACGCCGACTGCGAGCCAGGCCTAATCTTCCAACATCAGTGCCGACCTCACTAATGTTCTTGTGGCTGAATGGAAGCAAGTCCCGCAGCAATGTTCCAACATCTTAGTGGAAAGCCTTCCCAGAATAGTGGAGGCAAAGGGGGGACCAACTCCATATTAATGTCCATGGTAGGTGTCCACATACTTTTGGTCATGTCGTGTACATTTTGCCCCTTGCGAATTGAAGGAAAATTATGAAACACAGAGAGACGAAAGATACATTTAATGTTTTTAATTTAATTTTTTTCTTGGTTCCCATGAATAACACTGCTTCCAATATCGTTTTAGAGAATTTGGCATCTAACCGTTCTCAAAACCGCAGACATTTATGGTGATGTGTGGGCGAGCATTTTGCTGATGTCAGTGGTGTGAACAGAGTGCCCCATGGTGGAGGTGGGGTTATGATGTGGGCAGGCATAAGCTACAGACAACGAACACAATTGCATTTTATCGACGGCAATTTGAATGCACAAAGATATCTTGACGAGATCCTAAGGGCCCATTGCCGTGTCATTTATCCACCGCCATCACTACATGTTTCAGCATGAAAATTAACAGCCTCATGTCGCAAGGATCTGTACACAATTCCTGGAAGATAAAATTTCCCAGTTCTTCAATGATCTATGTACTCACCAGACATGTCACCAATTGAGCATGTTTAGAATGCTCTGGATAGTCGTGTACAACAGCACGTTCCAGTTCCCACTAATATCCAGCAACTTCGCACATCCATTGAAGAGGAGTAGGACAACATTCCACCGGCCATAATCAACAACCTGATCAACTCTATGCGAAGGAGATGTCTCTTTTTTTTCTACAGTTTTCTTTCTACTGTGTTGTTTATTGTTAATTGTTTACTCCATGTGTAACTCTGTGTTGTCTGTTCACACTGCTATGCTTTATCTTGGCCAGGTCGCAATTGTAAATGAGAACTTGTTCTCAACTAGCCTACCTGGTTAAATAAAGGTGAAATAAAATTTAAAAAATGTTGATCACACCAGATACTGACTGGTTTTCTGATCAACGCCCATACTTTTTTTTTAAAGGAATCTGAGACCAACAGAAGCATATCTGTATTCCCAGTCACGTAAAATCCATAGATTAGTGCCTCATTTATTTATTTCAATTGACTGATTTCCTTATGTGAAATGTAACTCAGTCAAATGTTCAAAATTGTTGCATGTTGCGTCAGTATAGTATCCTACCCCCTGGCCTAGCTAATCAACACTATTGACAAGCGTTTGACTCAAAAGCATTGTATCAAATAAATCCAATACAATCAACAAAATCAATAAGTAACTTACGGCTCAGACCCGAGTGAGTCCTTCAGTCAGTCAGTTAGTTAGTTATCCAGTCAGTCAGCCCTCAATGATGAAGATGTGACAGAATCTGCCGATAGTTACCCAGCCAGCCATCCAGCCTGCCAGGTAACCAGGCAGCTAGCCATTCAGTCAGCCATCCAGCCTGCCAGATAACCAGGCAGCCAGTCATTCAGGTAGGTGCTTGACACCCCCATGAACAGACAACTAGCCTCCACACTGCCCCGAGGGCCGCTCTGCCAGCCAATAAACAATAACACTGATCGGAGAATGGTGTTAATTATTAAGGTGTAGGATGGGATGGCCGGTAATGTCCCTAATGCAGGACAAACCAATAGCTATGTTGTTGTGGCACCGAACAAAGGAAGAGAACTGTCCCAATGGCATCCTATTTCTTTTATAGTGCACTAGTTTTGACCAGAGCCCTGTGGACCCTGGTCTAAAGTAGTGCACTATATAGGGAATTGGGTGTCATTTGGTACGATACCTATATCTGTCAAAGCTGCTGGAAAAGAGACATTTTCTACAGAAAATGTATGTGGACATGAATTCAAATGAGTGGAAACAGTAAGTGCTGTTATTTTGAAGTGGAAACATGTTTCAGCAGATCATTATCCCTATTTCAGCTGATCATTATCCCCGTTCCAGCTGATCATTATCCCCTTTCCAGCAGATCATTATCCCCGTTCCAGCTGATCATTATCCCCGTTCCAGCTGATCATTATCCCCTTTCCGGCAGATCATTATCCGTATTTCAGCTGATCATTATCCCCGTTCCAGCTGATCATTATCCCATTTCCAGCTGATCATTATCCCTGTTTCAGCAGGTCATTATCCCCGTTCCAGCTGATCATTATCCCCGTTCCAGCTGATCATTATCCCCGTTCCAGCTGATCATTATCCCCTTTCCAGCTGATCATTATCCCTGTTTCAGCTGATCATTATCCACGTTCCAACTGATCATGATATCTGCTCCAACTGATCATCATATCTGTTTCAGCCGATCCGTATCCCTGTTTCAGCCGATCCGTATCCCTGTTTCAGCTGATCCGTATCCCTGTTTCAGCTGATCCGTATCCCTGTTTCAGCTGATGGATGTAAAGGCCCTTTCTTGACTTTCCAATGTAAAAAATAAATAAAAATAACTGTCTTTGTGTGTGAATGAAGAGCGGAAGTCCTAGGCTGTGTCCCAAATGGCACCCAATTCCCTATATAGTGCACTATAAAGAGAATAGGGTGCGATTTGGGACAAAGCCCTCAATGCCTGTAAAATAAACTGGAGGTCAACCGGTTTATGATTTTTCAACACCGATACTGATACCGATTATTGGAGGGCCACAAAAAAAAAAAGGCCGATACCGATTAATCGGCCGTTTTTTTTATTTGTAATATTGACAATTACAACAATACTGAATGAACACTTATTTTAAGCTAATATAATCCTTCAATAAAATCTATTTAGCCTCAAATAAATAATGAAACATGTTCAATTTGGTTTAAATAATGTAAAAACAAAGTGTTGGAGAAGAAAGTAAAAGTGCAATATGTGCCATGTAAGAAAGCTAACGTTTCAGTTCCTTGCTCAGAACATGAGAACATATGAAAGCTGGTGGTTCCTTTTAACACGAGTCTTCAATATTTGAGGGTAAGAAGTTTTAGGTTGTAGTTATTTTAGGAATAATAGGACTATTTCTCTCTACACCATTTGTATTTCATTAACCTTTGACTATTGGATGTTCTTATAGGCACTTTAGTATTGCCAGTGTTACAGTATAGCTTCCGTCCCTCCCCTCGTTCCGCCCTGGGCTCGAACCAGGAACACAACGACAACAGCCACCCTCGACACAGCGTTACCCATGCAGAGCAAGGGGAACAACTACTCCAAGTCTCAGAGCGAGTGACGTTTGAAATGCTATTAGCGCGCACCCCGCTAACTAGCTAGCCATTTCACATCGGTTACACTAGTCTAATCTCGGGAGTTGATAGGCTTGAAGTCATAAACAGCGCAATGCTTGACACACAACGAAGAGCTGCTGGCAAAATGCACGAAAGTGCTGTTTGAATGAATGCTTATGAGCCTGCTGCTGCCTACCACCACTCAGTCAGACTGCTCTATCAAATCACAGACTTAGTTATAACATAATAACACACAGAAATAGGAGAATTAAGTCATTAATATGGTCGAATCCGGAAACTATCATCTCGAAAACAAGACGTTTATTTTTTCAGTGAAATACGGAACCGTTCCACATTTTATCTAACTGGTGGCATCCATAAGTCTAAATATTCCTGTTACATTGCACAACCCTTAATGTTATGTCATAATTATGTAAAATTCTGGCAAATTAGGAGGCCCGAAATGTTGCATATACACTGAATCTGCGTACAATGAACGCAAGAGAAGTGACACAATTTCACCTGCTAACCTGGATTTCTTTTAGCTAAATATGCAGGTTTAAAAATATATACTTCTGTGTATTGATTTTAAGAAAGGCATTGATGTTTATGGTTAGGTACACATTGGAGCAACGATACGCACAGCATCAATTATATGCAACACAGGACACGCTAGATAAACTAGTAATATCACCAACCATGTGTAGTTAACTAGTGATTATAAGTTTATTGCTAGCTAGCAACTTACCTTGGCTTATTCGCGTAACAAGCAGTCTCCTCGTGGAGTGCAATGAGAGGCAGGTGGTTAGAGCGTTGGACTAGTTAACTGTAAAGTTGCAAGATTGAATCCCCCGAGCTGACAAGGTGAAAATCTGTCGTTCTGCCCCTGAACGAGGCAGTTAACCCACCATTCCTAGGCCGTCACTGAAAATAAGAATGTGTTCTTAACTGACTTGCCTAGTTAAATAAAGGTTCAAATTTTAAATTGTCCAAATCGGTGTCCAAAAATACAGATTTCCGATTGTTATGAAAACGTGAAAAATCGGCCATTCCGATTAATCGGTCTCTAAAATAAACCACAAGGTTTTTTATTTGATTGCAGCTGTTTCTGAAGGAGAGGCACTACTGGTGGTAAGAGGTGGGCAGAGCTGCTGGCTGGCTGGCTGACTGACTGACTGACTGGCTGGCTGACTGGCTAACTGGATAGCTGGCTGGCTGACTGGATAGCTGGCTGGCTGGCTGGATAGCTGGCTGGCTGGCTGGCTGACTGGATAGCTGGCTGGCTGGCTGGCTGACTGGCTGGCTGACTGGCTGGCTGACTGGATAGCTGGCTGGCTGGCTGGCTGGCTGGCTGGCTGGCTGGCTGACTGGCTGGCTGACTGGATAGCTGGCTGGCTGGCTGGCTGACTGGATAGCTTGCTGACTGATTGGATAGCTGACTGACTGGATGGCTGGCTGGCTGGCTGACTGACTGGATAGCTGGATGGCTGGCTGGCTGGCTGACTGACTGGATGGCTGACTGGATAGCTGGCTGGCTGGCTGGCTGGCTGACTGGATAGCTTGGTGACTGACTGGATAGCTGGATGGCTGGCTGGCTGGCTGACTGACTGGATGGCTGACTGGATAGCTGGATGGCTGGCTGGCTGGCTGGCTGACTGGATAGCTGGATGGCTGGCTGCCTGACTGACTGGATGGCTGGCTGGCTGACTGGATAGCTGGCTGGCTGACTGACTGACTGGATAGCTGGCTGGCTGGCTGACTGACTGACTGGATAGCTGGATGGCTGGCTGACTGACTGGATAGCTGGCTGGCTGGCTGACTGGATAGCTGGCTGACCGACTGGATAGCTGGCTGACTGACTGGATAGCTGGCTGGCTGACTGACTGACTGACTGGATGGCTGTAGCAGAATGCTAGCTAAATAAGGAGGAGGGAAGGTGACCTCTTTAGGATTAAAAACCAAACATCAGGAAATACCTAGCACGCAACACTCTTTCCACCAGGCCTGTTAAAGCTGCCGATCAGGAAACGAGACCAAGTGACGGACAGACACTTTAGAACGGACAGAAACCCTACAACGCCGTGAATTACACAGTGCTCTGTGAACGCGTGCCACTAAGGGACGTGTAATTAAAATGGGGTAGTGGATTTTTACTGCAAGGTTTTCACAGTACTACTGTTCGCAATGCCTTCAATTTCATGGGATTAAATGGATTAAAAAGTACAAACATTATCCTTGAGAGTTTACATTTTACACGAGATTTTAGAGTCTTTGTTGAGAATATTTCACCAAAGCCCTATTTTAATCTGTCATAATATGATATGCTATGTGTAATGTGTGATCTGGAAACAGAACGTGACACTCGATCAAACCGAGGACGACGTGTGTTTGAAGCCAACATGACATCCTGCTCCCGAGGGATAGAGTTTTCGGGTTCCAGGCTTCCACAACCACTGTAAAAACGATGAAACCCGAAGCCCTCAGATCTCATAACCGGCTCAGGCCCCTAGGCCAGGCCCTCTCCCCGCCACCTGAGCTTCCTATCTGGGGTAACTGATAGGTCCCAGGGGCTCACGGCGGCTCCAATCCACAGCTGCAACACTGCAGCGCCAGCATGCTCCACAGTTAATTAGCTGTCCCATTGTTAACAAGAGGAAGGAGGGTTATTTTAGGTGAAGGGGGAGGTGAAGCTAACCCCGTCAGCCAAGCCTCGCTGGGTACTCTCCAAATGGCCTTCTATTCCCAATATAGTGCACTACCTCTGACCGGGGCTGGCACCCTATTCCCTATATAGTAAACTACTATTGACCGGGGCTGGCACCCTATTCCCTATATAGTGCACTACTATTGACCGGGGCTGGCACCCTATTCCCTATATAGTAAACTACTATTGACCGGGGCTGGCACCCTATTCCCTATATAGTGCACTACCTCTGACCAGGGCTGGCACCCTATTCCCTATATAGTGCACCACCTCTGACCAGGGCTGGTACCCTATTCCCTATTTAGTGCACTACTATTGGGACTCTAAGGGAATTGGTCTGCCATATGGAGAGCACCTGGCCGTCTCCGTCAGCATTGTCGTCCCTTCATCCTGACTCCACTGTGATCCTCTGGTGACTAATTCATGTTTCTATGGGCTGCTGTTACTGTGAAGGGGACACATCACTGGGTCACTATGGCCTGTCAGGTAGAGCTGCTGTTACTGTGAAGGGGACACATCACTGGGTCACTATGGGCTGTCAGGTAGAGCTGCTGTTACTGTGAAGGGGACACATCACTGGGTCACTATGGGCTGTCAGGTAGAGCTGCTGTTACTGTGAAGGGGACACATCACTGGGTAACTATGGGCTGTCAGGTAGAGCTGCTGTTACTGTGAAGGGGACACATCACTGGGTCACTATGGGCTGTCAGGTAGAGCTGCTGTTACTGTGAAGGGGACACATCACTGGGTCACTATGGGCTGTCAGGTAGAGCTGCTGTTACTGTGAAGGGGACACATCACTGGGTCACTATGGGCTGTCAGGTAGAGCTGCTGTTACTGTGAAGGGGACACATCACTGGGTCACTATGGGCTGTCAGGTAGAGCTGCTGTTACTGTGAAGGGGACACATCACTGGGTCACTATGGGCTGTCAGGTAGAGCTGCTGTTACTGTGAAGGGGACACATCACTGGGTAACTATGGGCTGTCAGATGTTTTAAAGTTTGGTCTGACTTGGATTATAATGCAAAAAGATGCTTGGGAACATTAGACCGTTACAGAGGGCCACCAAACTAGAATATATAATATCTGAACTAAGAAAAGACGATGTAAAGTGAAAGGGTTTGGGTCTCATGCGTGTCTCCACGGCTCGGAGGTAGCCGGAGGTTTTGGGTCTCATGCGTGTCTCCACGGCTCGGAGGTAGCCGGAGGTTTTGGGTCTTACGCGTGTCTCCACGGCTCGGAGGTAGCCGGAGGTTTTGGGTCTTACGCATGTCTCTACGGCTCGGAGGTAGCCGGCACAGTCGTAGTGTCCGTTGTACTCCGCAAGGTCTGCTGCTGTGAACCCATCTATGTCCTGCTCCGATGGGCTCACCTGATTGGCTAACAGGATCCTGCAGCACTAAAAAAGGTAGCAAACAGACTGAATCAAAAACACCTCTGTTACTATGACTTAACATGACTTTAATATACTGTAGATACTTAGGAGTTCTGATTTAAGATCAGTTTTTACCTGGGAATAAGACCACATGGACAAAGGGGCACCAGATCCTAGATCAGCACTCCCGCTCTGAAACTCTGAAATAAAATACAGCCCCACGATCTTGTCATATCTCTCACCTCCAGCTCTCCATTCTCAGCAGCATCATGAAGAGGGGTTCCCCCCCAGTCGTCTCTGATGACCTTTGCCCCCATGCGGAGCAGCCTCTCCAGGATGCGATGGTGCCCTCCACTGGCCGCAAAGTGAAGAGCAGTCGCTCCCTCCCTGTCCTGGCACTGCAGGCTAAGGTCTGTGAAGGTGGCCTGCGAGGGACAAATGTAAGACCAGGATGTTAAGGTGGCCTGCAAGGGACAAATGACAACAGACCAGAATGTTAAGGTGGCCTGCAAGGGACAAATGTAAGACCAGGGTGTTAAGGTGGCCTGCAAGGGATAAATGTAAGACCAGGGTGTTAAGGTGGCCTGCAAGGGATAAATGTAAGACCAGGATGTTAAGGTGGCCTGCAAGGGACAAATGTAAGACCAGGATGTTAAGGTGGCCTGCAAGGGACAAATGTAAGACCAGGATGTTAAGGTGGCCTGCAAGGGATAAATGTAAGACCAGGATGTTAAGGTGGCCTGCAAGGGACAAATATAAGACCAGGATGTTAAGGTGGCCTGCAAGGGACAAATGTAAGACCAGGATGTTAAGGTGGCCTGCAAGGGATAAATGTAAGACCAGGATGTTAAGGTGGCCTGCAAGGGACAAATGTAAGACCAGGATGTTAAGGTGGCCTGCAAGGGACAAATGACAACAGACCAGAATGTTAAGGTGGCCTGCAAGGGACAAATTTAAGACCAGGCTATTAAGGTGGCCTGCGAGGGACAAATGACAACAGACCAGAATGTTAAGGTGGCCTGCAAGGGACAAATGTCAGCTGCCTCAGAAAGATTACTTTCTTATGTTGAAACCTTCTCCTCCCCTGTCGTTTGTTCCTCACAGGGCACCTTAATATTCTGGTCTATTGTCAATTGTCCCTCGCAGGCGACCTTAACAGCCTGGTCTTACATTTGTCCCTTGCAGGCCTCCTTAACATTCTGGTCTGAACAAGAACAACCCCTGGAAGCGAAGCTTGTCTGTCGCAGCAACTTATAACTCAACATAGTAAACTGATACCATCTGTGGTGGATCTGAAGGGTAGGAAAAAAACAACAAGATAACTAATGTAAAATACACTGTGTCCGTAAAATGTATATAGGTTCAGAAATTTGGTGAAACAGCATCGTTAAAAAATATATATGGCAAAATATAAATGAAACTGGATGGGATTCAGAGAAAGACATGAGGGTTTAATTTGTACTATTTTCTACATTGTAGAATAATAGTGAAGACATCAAAACTATGAAATAACACATATTGAATCATGTCGTAACCAAACAAGGGTTAAACAAATCAAAATATATTTTGTGTCAAATTTACCCTGCAGCCCCTATTTTCCAGGTGTACTGGAAAATATCAAATAAGTGCAACTGGTTGGGATAAGTTTAAGAAACAACGGTTCTACAGCATATTGGCATCCAGTCCACTTACCAGCCAGATGACCAGGGCATGGTGCCCCATGTGTGCAGCAGCGTGCAGGCCGGTCATGCCATCATGGGCCCTGAGGTGGACGTCTGACCCGCAGTCCTTCACCAGGTACTCCACGATGTGCAGGTGGCCCTCCTGACATGCCAGGTACAGAGGGGTGGCACCGATGCCAGTCTGACGGTTCACACACCTGGTGGAAGAAACAAACACGGAGGCATCGTAAAGAAGACACCCAAAATGTACAGTATACAACTAATGTAATGTTAGTGGCTGATACTACATTATACAACTATAGTTACACAGTAATGTTAGTAGCTGATACTACATTATACAACTATATAGTTACACAGTAATGTTAGTGGCTGATACTACATTATACAACTATAGTTACACAGTAATGTTAGTGGCTGATACTACATTATACAACTATAGTTACACAGTAATGTTAGTAGCTGATACTACATTATACAACTATAGTTACACAGTAATGTTAGTAGCTGATACTACATTATACAACTATAGTTACACAGTAATGTTAGTGGCTGATACTACATTATACAACTATAGTTACACAGTAATGTTAGTGGCTGATACTACATTATACAACTATAGTTACACAGTAATGTTAGTAGCTGATACTACATTATACAACTATAGTTACACAGTAATGTTAGTAGCTGATACTACATTATACAACTATAGTTACACAGTAATGTTAGTGGCTGATACTACATTATACAACTATAGTTACACAGTAATGTTAGTGCCAGAATGTACACTACTGGTCAAAAGTTTTAAAAACACAGACACATTCAAGGGTTTTTCTTTGTTTTTACTGTTTTCTACATTGTAGTATAATAGCGAAAACTATGGAATAACAAATGGAATTGCAAAAAAAAAGTTCAAATACTTCCAAGCCTTTAGCCACTACAGTTCTACAGTAATGTTAGTGGCAGATGATACAGTATGCTACAGTTCTACAGTAATGTTAGTGGCAGATGATACAGTATGCTACAGTTCTACAGTAATGTTAGTGGCAGATGATACAGTATGCTACAGTTCTACAGTAATGTTAGTGGCAGATGATACAGTATGCTACAGTTCTACAGTAATGTTAGTGGCAGATGATACAGTATGCTACAGTTCTACAGTAATGTTAGTGGCAGATGATACAGTATGCTACAGTTCTACAGTAATTTAGTGGCAGATGATACAGTATGCTACAGTTCTACAGTAATGTTAGTGGCAGATGATACAGTATGCTACAGTTCTACAGTAATGTTAGTGGCAGATGATACAGTATGCTACAGTTCTACAGTAATGTTAGTGGCAGATGATACAGTATGCTACAGTTCTACAGTAATGTTAGTGGCAGATGATACAGTATGCTACAGTTCTACAGTAATGTTAGTGGCAGATGATACAGTATGCTACAGTTCTACAGTAATTTAGTGGCAGATGATACAGTATGCTACAGTTCTACAGTAATGTTAGTGGCAGATGATACAGTATGCTACAGTTCTACAGTAATCTAGTGGCAGATGATACAGTATGCTACAGTTCTACAGTAATGTTAGTGGCAGATGATATAGTTCTACAGTAATGTTAGTGGCAGATGATACAGTAAAATACAGTTCTACAGTAATGTTAGTGGCAGATGATACAGTATGCTACAGTTCTACAGTAATGTTAGTGGCAGATGATACAGTATGCTACAGTTCTACAGTAATGTTAGTGGCAGATGATACAGTATGCTACAGTTCTACAGTAATGTTAGTGGCAGATGATACAGTATGCTACAGTTCTACAGTAATGTTAGTGGCAGATGATACAGTATGCAACAGTTCTACAGTAATGTTAGTGGCAGATGATACAGTATGCTACAGTTCTACAGTAATATTAGTGGCAGATGATACAGTATGCTACAGTTCTACAGTAATGTTAGTGGCAGATGATACAGTATGCTACAGTTCTACAGTAATGTTAGTGGCAGATGATAGAGTATGCTACAGTTCTACAGTAATGTTAGTGACAGATGATACAGTATGCTACAGTTCTACAGTAATGTTAGTGGCAGATGATACAGTATGCTACAGTTCTACAGTAATGTTAGTGGCAGATGATACAGTATGCTACAGTTATACAGTAATGTTAGTGGCAGATGATACAGTATGCTACAGTTCTACAGTAATGTTAGTGGCAGATGATACAGTATGCTACAGTTCTACAGTAATGTTAGTGACAGATGATACAGTATGCTACAGTTCTACAGTTCTACAGTAATGTTAGAGGCAGATGATACAGTATGCTACAGTTCTACAGTAATGCTAGTGGCAGATGATACAGTATGCTACAGTTCTACAGTAATGTTAGTGGCAGATGCTACAGTTCTACAGTAATGTTAGTGGCAGATGATACAGTATGCTACAGTTCTACAGTAATGTTAGTGGCAGATGATACAGTATGCTACAGTTCTACAGTAATGTTAGTGGCAGATGATACAGTATGCTACAGTTCTACAGTAATGTTAGTGGCATCTACAGTAATGTTAGTGGCAGATGATACAGTATACTACAGTTCTACAGTAATGTCAGTGGCAGATGATACAGTATACTACAGTTCTACAGTAATGTTAGTGGCAGGTAATACAGTATGCTACAGTTCTACAGTAATGTTAGTGGCAGATGATACAGTATGCTACAGTTCTACAGTAATTTAGTGGCAGATGATACAGTAAAATACAGTTCTACAGTAATGTTAGTGGCAGATGCTACAGTTCTACAGTAATGTTAGTGGCAGATGATACAGTATAATACAGTTCTACAGTAATGTTAGTGGCAGATGATACAGTATGCTACAGTTCTACAGTAATGTTAGTGGCAGATGCTACAGTTCTACAGTAATGTTAGTGGCAGATGATACAGTATGCTACAGTTCTACAGTAATGTTAGTGGCAGATGATACAGTATACTACAGTTCTACAGTAATGTTAGTGGCAGATGATACAGTATGCTACAGTTCTACAGTAATTTAGTGGCAGATGATACAGTATGCTACAGTTCTACAGTAATGTTAGTGGCAGATGATATAGTTCTACAGTAATGTTAGTGGCAGATGATACAGTAAAATACAGTTCTACAGTAATGTTAGTGGCAGATGCTACAGTTCTACAGTAATGTTAGTGGCAGATGATACAGTATAAAACAGTTCTACAGTAATGTTAGTGGCAGATGATACAGTATGCTACAGTTCTACAGTAATGTTAGTGGCAGATGATACAGTATGCTACAGTTCTACAGTAATGTTAGTGGCAGATGATACAGTATGCTACAGTTCTACAGTAATGTTAGTGGCAGATGATACAGTATGCTACAGTTCTACAGTAATGTTAGTGGCAGATGATACAGTATGCTACAGTTCTACAGTAATGTTAGTGGCAGATGATACAGTATGCTACAGTTCTACAGTAATGTTAGTGGCAGATGATACAGTATGCTACAGTTCTACAGTAATATTAGTGGCAGATGATACAGTATGCTACAGTTCTACAGTAATGTTAGTGGCAGATGATACAGTATGCTACAGTTCTACAGTAATGTTAGTGGCAGATGATACAGTATGCTACAGTTCTACAGTAATGTTAGTGACAGATGATACAGTATGCTACAGTTCTACAGTAATGTTAGTGGCAGATGATACAGTATGCTACAGTTCTACAGTAATGTTAGTGGCAGATGATACAGTATGCTACAGTTATACAGTAATGTTAGTGGCAGATGATACAGTATGCTACAGTTCTACAGTAATGTTAGTGGCAGATGATACAGTATGCTACAGTTCTACAGTAATGTTAGTGGCAGATGATACAGTATGCTACAGTTCTACAGTAATGTTAGTGGCAGATGATACAGTATGCTACAGTTCTACAGTAATGTTAGAGGCAGATGATACAGTATGCTACAGTTCTACAGTAATGCTAGTGGCAGATGATACAGTATGCTACAGTTCTACAGTAATGTTAGTGGCAGATGCTACAGTTCTACAGTAATGTTAGTGGCAGATGCTACAGTTCTACAGTTCTACAGTAATGTTAGAGGCAGATGATACAGTATGCTACAGTTCTACAGTAATGCTAGTGGCAGATGATACAGTATGCTACAGTTCTACAGTAATGTTAGTGGCAGATGCTACAGTTCTACAGTAATGTTAGTGGCAGATGATACAGTATGCTACAGTTCTACAGTAATGTTAGTGGCAGATGATACAGTATGCTACAGTTCTACAGTAATGTTAGTGGCAGATGATACAGTATGCTACAGTTCTACAGTAATGTTAGTGGCATCTACAGTAATGTTAGTGGCAGATGATACAGTATACTACAGTTCTACAGTAATGTCAGTGGCAGATGATACAGTATACTACAGTTCTACAGTAATGTTAGTGGCAGATGATACAGTATGCTTCAGTTCTACAGTAATGTTAGTGGCAGATGCTACAGTTCTACAGTAATGTTAGTGGCAGATGATACAGTATGCTACAGTTCTACAGTAATGTTAGTGGCAGATGATACAGTATGCTACAGTTCTACAGTAATGTTAGTGGCAGATGATACAGTATGCTACAGTTCTACAGTAATGTTAGTGGCAGATGATACAGTATGCTACAGTTCTACAGTAATGTTAGTGGCAGATGATACAGTATGCTACAGTTCTACAGTAATGTTAGTGGCAGATGATACAGTATGCTACAGTTCTACAGTAATATTAGTGGCAGATGATACAGTATGCTACAGTTCTACAGTAATATTAGTGGCAGATGATACAGTATGCTACAGTTCTACAGTAATGTTAGTGGCAGATGATACAGTATGCTACAGTTCTACAGTAATGTTAGTGGCAGATGATACAGTATGCTACAGTTCTACAGTAATGTTAGTGACAGATGATACAGTATGCTACAGTTCTACAGTAATGTTAGTGGCAGATGATACAGTATGCTACAGTTCTACAGTAATGTTAGTGGCAGATGATACAGTATGCTACAGTTCTACAGTAATGTTAGTGGCAGATGATACAGTATGCTACAGTTCTACAGTAATGTTAGTGGCAGATGATACAGTATGCTACAGTTCTACAGTAATGTTAGTGGCAGATGATACAGTATGCTACAGTTCTACAGTAATGTTAGTGGCAGATGATACAGTATGCTACAGTTCTACAGTAATGTTAGAGGCAGATGATACAGTATGCTACATTTCTACAGTAATGCTAGTGGCAGATGATACAGTATGCTACAGTTCTACAGTAATGTTAGTGGCAGATGCTACAGTTCTACAGTAATGTTAGTGGCAGATGCTACAGTTCTACAGTTCTACAGTAATGTTAGAGGCAGATGATACAGTATGCTACAGTTCTACAGTAATGCTAGTGGCAGATGATACAGTATGCTACAGTTCTACAGTAATGTTAGTGGCAGATGCTACAGTTCTACAGTAATGTTAGTGGCAGATGATACAGTATGCTACAGTTCTACAGTAATGTTAGTGGCAGATGATACAGTATGCTACAGTTCTACAGTAATGTTAGTGGCAGATGATACAGTATGCTACAGTTCTACAGTAATGTTAGTGGCATCTACAGTAATGTTAGTGGCAGATGATACAGTATACTACAGTTCTACAGTAATGTCAGTGGCAGATGATACAGTATACTACAGTTCTACAGTAATGTTAGTGGCAGGTAATACAGTATGCTACAGTTCTACAGTAATGTTAGTGGCAGATGATACAGTATGCTACAGTTCTACAGTAATTTAGTGGCAGATGATACAGTAAAATACAGTTCTACAGTAATGTTAGTGGCAGATGCTACAGTTCTACAGTAATGTTAGTGGCAGATGATACAGTATAATACAGTTCTACAGTAATGTTAGTGGCAGATGATACAGTATGCTACAGTTCTACAGTAATGTTAGTGGCAGATGCTACAGTTCTACAGTAATGTTAGTGGCAGATGATACAGTATGCTACAGTTCTACAGTAATGTTAGTGGCAGATGATACAGTATACTACAGTTCTACAGTAATGTTAGTGGCAGATGATACAGTATGCTACAGTTCTACAGTAATTTAGTGGCAGATGATACAGTATGCTACAGTTCTACAGTAATGTTAGTGGCAGATGATATAGTTCTACAGTAATGTTAGTGGCAGATGATACAGTAAAATACAGTTCTACAGTAATGTTTGTGGCAGATGCTACAGTTCTACAGTAATGTTAGTGGCAGATGATACAGTATAATACAGTTCTACAGTAATGTTAGTGGCAGATGATACAGTATGCTACAGATCTACAGTAATGTTAGTGGCAGATGATACAGTATGCTACAGTTCAACAGTAATGTTAGTGGCAGATGATACAGTATGCTACAGTTCTACAGTAATGTTAGTGGCATCTACAGTAATGTTAGTGGCAGATGATACAGTATACTACAGTTCTACAGTAATGTCAGTGGCAGATGATACAGTATACTACAGTTCTACAGTAATGTTAGTGGCAGGTAATACAGTATGCTACAGTTCTACAGTAATGTTAGTGGCAGATGATACAGTATGCTACAGTTCTACAGTAATTTAGTGGCAGATGATACAGTAAAATACAGTTCTACAGTAATGTTAGTGGCAGATGCTACAGTTCTACAGTAATGTTAGTGGCAGATGATACAGTATAATACAGTTCTACAGTAATGTTAGTGGCAGATGATACAGTATGCTACAGTTCTACAGTAATGTTAGTGGCAGATGCTACAGTTCTACAGTAATGTTAGTGGCAGATGATACAGTATGCTACAGTTCTACAGTAATGTTAGTGGCAGATGATACAGTATACTACAGTTCTACAGTAATGTTAGTGGCAGATGATACAGTATGCTACAGTTCTACAGTAATTTAGTGGCAGATGATACAGTATGCTACAGTTCTACAGTAATGTTAGTGGCAGATGATATAGTTCTACAGTAATGTTAGTGGCAGATGATACAGTAAAATACAGTTCTACAGTAATGTTTGTGGCAGATGCTACAGTTCTACAGTAATGTTAGTGGCAGATGATACAGTATAATACAGTTCTACAGTAATGTTAGTGGCAGATGATACAGTATGCTACAGATCTACAGTAATGTTAGTGGCAGATGATACAGTATGCTACAGTTCAACAGTAATGTTAGTGGCAGATGATACAGTATGCTACAGTTCTACAGTAATGTTAGTGGCAGATGATACAGTATGCTACAGTTCTACAGTAATGTTAGTGGCAGATGATACAGTATGCTACAGTTCTACAGTAATGTTAGTGGCAGATGATACAGTATGCTACAGTTCTACAGTAATATTAGTGGCAGATGATACAGTATGCTACAGTTCTACAGTAATGTTAGTGGCAGATGATACAGTATGCTACAGTTCTACAGTAATGTTAGTGGCAGATGATACAGTATGCTACAGTTCTACAGTAATGTTAGTGACAGATGATACAGTATGCTACAGTTCTACAGTAATGTTAGTGGCAGATGATACAGTATGCTACAGTTCTACAGTAATGTTAGTGGCAGATGATACAGTATGCTACAGTTCTACAGTAATGTTAGTGGCAGATGATACAGTATGCTACAGTTCTACAGTAATGTTAGTGGCAGATGATACAGTATGCTACAGTTCTACAGTAATGCTAGTGGCAGATGATACAGTATGCTACAGTTCTACAGTAATGTTAGTGGCAGATGCTACAGTTCTACAGTAATGTTAGTGGCAGATGCTACAGTTCTACAGTTCTACAGTAATGTTAGAGGCAGATGATACAGTATGCTACAGTTCTACAGTAATGCTAGTGGCAGATGATACAGTATGCTACAGTTCTACAGTAATGTTAGTGGCAGATGCTACAGTTCTACAGTAATGTTAGTGGCAGATGATACAGTATGCTACAGTTCTACAGTAATGTTAGTGGCAGATGATACAGTATGCTACAGTTCTACAGTAATGTTAGTGGCAGATGATACAGTATGCTACAGTTCTACAGTAATGTTAGTGGCATCTACAGTAATGTTAGTGGCAGATGATACAGTATACTACAGTTCTACAGTAATGTCAGTGGCAGATGATACAGTATACTACAGTTCTACAGTAATGTTAGTGGCAGGTAATACAGTATGCTACAGTTCTACAGTAATGTTAGTGGCAGATGATACAGTATGCTACAGTTCTACAGTAATGTTAGTGGCAGATGATACAGTATGCTACAGTTCTACAGTAATGTTAGTGGCAGATGATACAGTATAATACAGTTCTACAGTAATGTTAGTGGCAGATGATACAGTATGCTACAGTTCTACAGTAATGTTAGTGGCAGATGATACAGTATGCTTCAGTTCTACAGTAATGTTAGTGGCAGATGCTACAGTTCTACAGTAATGTTAGTGGCAGATGATACAGTATGCTACAGTTCTACAGTAATGTTAGTGCAGATGGTACAGTATACTACAGTTCTACAGTAATGCTAGTGGCAGCTGATACAGTATGCTACAGTTCTACAGTAATGTTAGTGGCAGATGATACAGTAAAATACAGTTCTACAGTAATGTTAGTGGCAGATGATACAGTATGCTACAGTTTCTACAGTAATGTTAGTGGCAGATGATACAGTATGCTACAGTTCTACAGTAATGTTAGTGGCAGATGCTACAGTTCTACAGTAATGTTAGAGGCAGATGATACAGTATGCTACAGTTCTACAGTAATGCTAGTGGCAGATGATACAGTATGCTACAGTTCTACAGTAATGTTAGTGGCAGATGCTACAGTTCTACAGTAATGTTAGTGGCAGATGATACAGTATGCTACAGTTCTACAGTAATGTTAGTGGCAGATACAGTATACTACAGTTCTACAGTAATGTTAGTGGCAGATGATACAGTATGCTACAGTTCTACAGTAATGCTAGTGGCAGATGATACAGTATGCTACAGTTCTACAGTAATGTTAGTGGCAGATGATACAGTATGCTACAGTTCTACAGTAATGTTAGTGGCAGATGATACAGTATGCTACAGTTCTACAGTAATGTTAGTGGCATCTACAGTAATGTTAGTGGCAGATGATACAGTATACTACAGTTCTACAGTAATGTCAGTGGCAGATGATACAGTATACTACAGTTCTACAGTAATGTTAGTGGCAGGTAATACAGTATGCTACAGTTCTACAGTAATGTTAGTGGCAGATGATACAGTATGCTACAGTTCTACAGTAATGTTAGTGGCAGATGATACAGTATGCTACAGTTCTACAGTAATGTTAGTGGCAGATGATACAGTATAATACAGTTCTACAGTAATGTTAGTGGCAGATGATACAGTATGCTACAGTTCTACAGTAATGTTAGTGGCAGATGATACAGTATGCTTCAGTTCTACAGTAATGTTAGTGGCAGATGCTACAGTTCTACAGTAATGTTAGTGGCAGATGATACAGTATGCTACAGTTCTACAGTAATGTTAGTGCAGATGGTACAGTATACTACAGTTCTACAGTAATGCTAGTGGCAGCTGATACAGTATGCTACAGTTCTACAGTAATGTTAGTGGCAGATGATACAGTAAAATACAGTTCTACAGTAATGTTAGTGGCAGATGATACAGTATGCTACAGTTCTACAGTAATGTTAGTGGCAGATGATACAGTATGCTACAGTTCTACAGTAATGTTAGTGGCAGATGCTACAGTTCTACAGTTCTACAGTAATGTTAGAGGCAGATGATACAGTATGCTACAGTTCTACAGTAATGCTAGTGGCAGATGATACAGTATGCTACAGTTCTACAGTAATGTTAGTGGCAGATGCTACAGTTCTACAGTAATGTTAGTGGCAGATGATACAGTATGCTACAGTTCTACAGTAATGTTAGTGGCAGATACAGTATACTACAGTTCTACAGTAATGTTAGTGGCAGATGATACAGTATGCTACAGTTCTACAGTAATGCTAGTGGCAGATGATACAGTATGCTACAGTTCTACAGTAATGTTAGTGGCAGATGATACAGTATACTACAGTTCTATAGTAATGTTAGTGGCAGATGATACAGTATGCTACAGTTCTACAGTAATGTTAGTGGCAGATGATACAGTATGCTAAAGTTCTACAGTAATATTAGTGGCAGATGATACAGTATGCTACAGTTCTACAGTAATGTTAGTGGCAGATGATACAGTATGCTACAGTTCTACAGTAATGTTAGTGGCAGATGATACAGTATGCTACAGTTCTACAGTAATGTTAGTGACAGATGATACAGTATGCTACAGTTCTACAGTAATGTTAGTGGCAGATGATACAGTATGCTACAGTTCTACAGTAATGTTAGTGGCAGATGATACAGTATGCTACAGTTATACAGTAATGTTAGTGGCAGATGATACAGTATGCTACAGTTCTACAGTAATGTTAGTGGCAGATGATACAGTATGCTACAGTTCTACAGTAATGTTAGTGGCAGATGATACAGTATGCTACAGTTCTACAGTAATGTTAGTGGCAGATGATACAGTATGCTACAGTTCTACAGTAATGTTAGAGGCAGATGATACAGTATGCTACATTTCTACAGTAATGCTAGTGGCAGATGATACAGTATGCTACAGTTCTACAGTAATGTTAGTGGCAGATGCTACAGTTCTACAGTAATGTTAGTGGCAGATGCTACAGTTCTACAGTTCTACAGTAATGTTAGAGGCAGATGATACAGTATGCTACAGTTCTACAGTAATGCTAGTGGCAGATGATACAGTATGCTACAGTTCTACAGTAATGTTAGTGGCAGATGCTACAGTTCTACAGTAATGTTAGTGGCAGATGATACAGTATGCTACAGTTCTACAGTAATGTTAGTGGCAGATGATACAGTATGCTACAGTTCTACAGTAATGTTAGTGGCAGATGATACAGTATGCTACAGTTCTACAGTAATGTTAGTGGCATCTACAGTAATGTTAGTGGCAGATGATACAGTATACTACAGTTCTACAGTAATGTCAGTGGCAGATGATACAGTATACTACAGTTCTACAGTAATGTTAGTGGCAGGTAATACAGTATGCTACAGTTCTACAGTAATGTTAGTGGCAGATGATACAGTATGCTACAGTTCTACAGTAATTTAGTGGCAGATGATACAGTAAAATACAGTTCTACAGTAATGTTAGTGGCAGATGCTACAGTTCTACAGTAATGTTAGTGGCAGATGATACAGTATAATACAGTTCTACAGTAATGTTAGTGGCAGATGATACAGTATGCTACAGTTCTACAGTAATGTTAGTGGCAGATGCTACAGTTCTACAGTAATGTTAGTGGCAGATGATACAGTATGCTACAGTTCTACAGTAATGTTAGTGGCAGATGATACAGTATACTACAGTTCTACAGTAATGTTAGTGGCAGATGATACAGTATGCTACAGTTCTACAGTAATTTAGTGGCAGATGATACAGTATGCTACAGTTCTACAGTAATGTTAGTGGCAGATGATATAGTTCTACAGTAATGTTAGTGGCAGATGATACAGTAAAATACAGTTCTACAGTAATGTTTGTGGCAGATGCTACAGTTCTACAGTAATGTTAGTGGCAGATGATACAGTATAATACAGTTCTACAGTAATGTTAGTGGCAGATGATACAGTATGCTACAGATCTACAGTAATGTTAGTGGCAGATGATACAGTATGCTACAGTTCAACAGTAATGTTAGTGGCAGATGATACAGTATGCTACAGTTCTACAGTAATGTTAGTGGCAGATGATACAGTATGCTACAGTTCTACAGTAATGTTAGTGGCAGATGATACAGTATGCTACAGTTCTACAGTAATGTTAGTGGCAGATGATACAGCATGCTACAGTTCTACAGTAATATTAGTGGCAGATGATACAGTATGCTACAGTTCTACAGTAATGTTAGTGGCAGATGATACAGTATGCTACAGTTCTACAGTAATGTTAGTGGCAGATGATACAGTATGCTACAGTTCTACAGTAATGTTAGTGACAGATGATACAGTATGCTACAGTTCTACAGTAATGTTAGTGGCAGATGATACAGTATGCTACAGTTCTACAGTAATGTTAGTGGCAGATGATACAGTATGCTACAGTTATACAGTAATGTTAGTGGCAGATGATACAGTATGCTACAGTTCTACAGTAATGTTAGTGGCAGATGATACAGTATGCTACAGTTCTACAGTAATGTTAGTGGCAGATGATACAGTATGCTACAGTTCTACAGTAATGTTAGTGGCAGATGATACAGTATGCTACAGTTCTACAGTAATGTTAGAGGCAGATGATACAGTATGCTACAGTTCTACAGTAATGCTAGTGGCAGATGATACAGTATGCTACAGTTCTACAGTAATGTTAGTGGCAGATGCTACAGTTCTACAGTAATGTTAGTGGCAGATGCTACAGTTCTACAGTTCTACAGTAATGTTAGAGGCAGATGATACAGTATGCTACAGTTCTACAGTAATGCTAGTGGCAGATGATACAGTATGCTACAGTTCTACAGTAATGTTAGTGGCAGATGCTACAGTTCTACAGTAATGTTAGTGGCAGATGATACAGTATGCTACAGTTCTACAGTAATGTTAGTGGCAGATGATACAGTATGCTACAGTTCTACAGTAATGTTAGTGGCAGATGATACAGTATGCTACAGTTCTACAGTAATGTTAGTGGCATCTACAGTAATGTTAGTGGCAGATGATACAGTATACTACAGCTCTACAGTAATGTCAGTGGCAGATGATACAGTATACTACAGTTCTACAGTAATGTTAGTGGCAGGTAATACAGTATGCTACAGTTCTACAGTAATGTTAGTGGCAGATGATACAGTATGCTACAGTTCTACAGTAATGTTAGTGGCAGATGATACAGTATGCTACAGTTCTACAGTAATGTTAGTGGCAGATGATACAGTATGCTACAGTTCTACAGTAATGTTAGTGGCAGATGATACAGTATGCTACAGTTCTACAGTAATGTTAGTGGCAGATGATACAGTATGCTTCAGTTCTACAGTAATGTTAGTGGCAGATGCTACAGTTCTACAGTAATGTTAGTGGCAGATGATACAGTATGCTACAGTTCTACAGTAATGTTAGTGGCAGATGATACAGTATGCTACAGTTCTACAGTAATGTTAGTGGCAGATGATACAGTATGCTACAGTTCTACAGTAATGTTAGTGGCAGATGATACAGTATGCTACAGTTCTACAGTAATGTTAGTGGCAGATGATACAGTATGCTACAGTTCTACAGTAATGTTAGTGGCAGATGATACAGTATGCTACAGTTCTACAGTAATATTAGTGGCAGATGATACAGTATGCTACAGTTCTACAGTAATATTAGTGGCAGATGATACAGTATGCTACAGTTCTACAGTAATGTTAGTGGCAGATGATACAGTATGCTACAGTTCTACAGTAATGTTAGTGGCAGATGATACAGTATGCTACAGTTCTACAGTAATGTTAGTGACAGATGATACAGTATGCTACAGTTCTACAGTAATGTTAGTGGCAGATGATACAGTATGCTACAGTTCTACAGTAATGTTAGTGGCAGATGATACAGTATGCTACAGTTATACAGTAATGTTAGTGGCAGATGATACAGTATGCTACAGTTCTACAGTAATGTTAGTGGCAGATGATACAGTATGCTACAGTTCTACAGTAATGTTAGTGGCAGATGATACAGTATGCTACAGTTCTACAGTAATGTTAGTGGCAGATGATACAGTATGCTACAGTTCTACAGTAATGTTAGAGGCAGATGATACAGTATGCTACATTTCTACAGTAATGCTAGTGGCAGATGATACAGTATGCTACAGTTCTACAGTAATGTTAGTGGCAGATGCTACAGTTCTACAGTAATGTTAGTGGCAGATGCTACAGTTCTACAGTTCTACAGTAATGTTAGAGGCAGATGATACAGTATGCTACAGTTCTACAGTAATGCTAGTGGCAGATGATACAGTATGCTACAGTTCTACAGTAATGTTAGTGGCAGATGCTACAGTTCTACAGTAATGTTAGTGGCAGATGATACAGTATGCTACAGTTCTACAGTAATGTTAGTGGCAGATGATACAGTATGCTACAGTTCTACAGTAATGTTAGTGGCAGATGATACAGTATGCTACAGTTCTACAGTAATGTTAGTGGCATCTACAGTAATGTTAGTGGCAGATGATACAGTATACTACAGTTCTACAGTAATGTCAGTGGCAGATGATACAGTATACTACAGTTCTTCAGTAATGTTAGTGGCAGGTAATACAGTATGCTACAGTTCTACAGTAATGTTAGTGGCAGATGATACAGTATGCTACAGTTCTACAGTAATTTAGTGGCAGATGATACAGTAAAATACAGTTCTACAGTAATGTTAGTGGCAGATGCTACAGTTCTACAGTAATGTTAGTGGCAGATGATACAGTATAATACAGTTCTACAGTAATGTTAGTGGCAGATGATACAGTATGCTACAGTTCTACAGTAATGTTAGTGGCAGATGCTACAGTTCTACAGTAATGTTAGTGGCAGATGATACAGTATGCTACAGTTCTACAGTAATGTTAGTGGCAGATGATACAGTATACTACAGTTCTACAGTAATGTTAGTGGCAGATGATACAGTATGCTACAGTTCTACAGTAATTTAGTGGCAGATGATACAGTATGCTACAGTTCTACAGTAATGTTAGTGGCAGATGATACAGTAAAATACAGTTCTACAGTAATGTTTGTGGCAGATGCTACAGTTCTACAGTAATGTTAGTGGCAGATTATACAGTATAATACAGTTCTACAGTAATGTTAGTGGCAGATGATACAGTATGCTACAGATCTACAGTAATGTTAGTGGCAGATGATACAGTATGCTACAGTTCAACAGTAATGTTAGTGGCAGATGATACAGTATGCTACAGTTCTACAGTAATGTTAGTGGCAGATGATACAGTATGCTACAGTTCTACAGTAATGTTAGTGGCAGATGATACAGTATGCTACAGTTCTACAGTAATGTTAGTGGCAGATGATACAGTATGCTACAGTTCTACAGTAATATTAGTGGCAGATGATACAGTATGCTACAGTTCTACAGTAATGTTAGTGGCAGATGATACAGTATGCTACAGTTCTACAGTAATGTTAGTGGCAGATGATACAGTATGCTACAGTTCTACAGTAATGTTAGTGACAGATGATACAGTATGCTACAGTTCTACAGTAATGTTAGTGGCAGATGATACAGTATGCTACAGTTCTACAGTAATGTTAGTGGCAGATGATACAGTATGCTACAGTTATACAGTAATGTTAGTGGCAGATGATACAGTATGCTACAGTTCTACAGTAATGTTAGTGGCAGATGATACAGTATGCTACAGTTCTACAGTAATGTTAGTGGCAGATGATACAGTATGCTACAGTTCTACAGTAATGTTAGTGGCAGATGATACAGTATGCTACAGTTCTACAGTAATGTTAGAGGCAGATGATACAGTATGCTACAGTTCTACAGTAATGCTAGTGGCAGATGATACAGTATGCTACAGTTCTACAGTAATGTTAGTGGCAGATGCTACAGTTCTACAGTAATGTTAGTGGCAGATGCTACAGTTCTACAGTTCTACAGTAATGTTAGAGGCAGATGATACAGTATGCTACAGTTCTACAGTAATGCTAGTGGCAGATGATACAGTATGCTACAGTTCTACAGTAATGTTAGTGGCAGATGCTACAGTTCTACAGTAATGTTAGTGGCAGATGATACAGTATGCTACAGTTCTACAGTAATGTTAGTGGCAGATGATACAGTATGCTACAGTTCTACAGTAATGTTAGTGGAAGATGATACAGTATGCTACAGTTCTACAGTAATGTTAGTGGCATCTACAGTAATGTTAGTGGCAGATGATACAGTATACTACAGTTCTACAGTAATGTCAGTGGCAGATGATACAGTATACTACAGTTCTACAGTAATGTTAGTGGCAGGTAATACAGTATGCTACAGTTCTACAGTAATGTTAGTGGCAGATGATACAGTATGCTACAGTTCTACAGTAATGTTAGTGGCAGATGATACAGTATGCTACAGTTCTACAGTAATGTTAGTGGCAGATGATACAGTATAATACAGTTCTACAGTAATGTTAGTGGCAGATGATACAGTATGCTACAGTTCTACAGTAATGTTAGTGGCAGATGATACAGTATGCTTCAGTTCTACAGTAATGTTAGTGGCAGATGCTACAGTTCTACAGTAATGTTAGTGGCAGATGATACAGTATGCTACAGTTCTACAGTAATGTTAGTGCAGATGGTACAGTATACTACAGTTCTACAGTAATGCTAGTGGCAGCTGATACAGTATGCTACAGTTCTACAGTAATGTTAGTGGCAGATGATACAGTAAAATACAGTTCTACAGTAATGTTAGTGGCAGATGATACAGTATGCTACAGTTCTACAGTAATGTTAGTGGCAGATGATACAGTATGCTACAGTTCTACAGTAATGTTAGTGGCAGATGCTACAGTTCTACAGTAATGTTAGAGGCAGATGATACAGTATGCTACAGGTCTACAGTAATGCTAGTGGCAGATGATACAGTATGCTACAGTTCTACAGTAATGTTAGTGGCAGATGCTACAGTTCTACAGTAATGTTAGTGGCAGATGATACAGTATGCTACAGTTCTACAGTAATGTTAGTGGCAGATACAGTATACTACAGTTCTACAGTAATGTTAGTGGCAGATGATACAGTATGCTACAGTTCTACAGTAATGCTAGTGGCAGATGATACAGTATGCTACAGTTCTACAGTAATGTTAGTGGCAGATGATACAGTATACTACAGTTCTATAGTAATGTTAGTGGCAGATGATACAGTATGCTACAGTTCTACAGTAATGTTAGTGGCAGATGATACAGTATGCTAAAGTTCTACAGTAATGTTAGTGGCAGATGATACTGTATGCTACAGTTCTACAGTAATGTTATTGGCAGATGATACAGTATGCTACAGTTCTACAGTAATGTTAGTGGCAGATGATACAGTGTGCTACAGTTCTACAGTAATGTTAGTGGCAGATGATACAGTATGCTACAGTTCTACAGTAATGTTAGTGGCAGATGATACAGTATGCTACAGTTCTACAGTAATGTTAGTGGCAGATGATACAGTATGCTACAGTTCTACAGTAATGTTAGTGGCAGATTATACAGTATGCTACAGTTCTACAGTAATGATAATGTTAGGTTAAGGCCAGGTGAGGGTAGGGACAGGTTAACCAAAAACTGCCCAAACCTGGCCTTAACCCAACCTGTCTCTAACCTTACCTAACCTGGCCCTAACCTCACCCAACCTGGCCCTAACCTCACCCAACCTGGCCCTAACCTCACCCAACCTGGCCCTAACCTCACCCAACCTGGCCTTAACCTCACCTGGCCCTAACCTCACCCAACCTGGCCCTAACCTCACCCAACCTGGCCTTAACCTCACCTAACCTGGCCCTAAACTCACCCAACCTGGCCCTAACCTCACCCAACCTGGCCCTAACCTCACCTAACCTGGCACTAACCTCAACTAAACTGGCACTAACCTCACCTAAGGTAAGGCCCTAACCGCACCTGGCCCTAACCGCACCTGGCCCTAAACTTACCTAACCTGGCCCTAAACTCACCTAACCTGGCAGTAACCTCACCTAACCTGGTCCTAAACTCAACTAACCTGGCCCTACCTTCACCCAACCTGGCCCTAACCTCACCCAACCTGGCCCTAACCTTGCCCAACCTGGTCCTAAACCCACCTAACCTGGCCCTAACCTCACCTAACCTGGCCTTAACCTCACCTAACCTGGTCCTAAACCCACCTAACCTGGCCCTAACTTCACCCCCTGAATGAAACAAAGTAGAGTGGTATGATTGTCATGGTGCCATCACCCATCGTGTGTGAATCTCTGTGGGGTTTCCAGGTGGCTGACCTGGATGGGTCCCGTTGCCCTGGCGATCACATGTCAGCGGGGCAGAGTGAGAGGAGTCATGGGATACCCTGTGGTTACCTCTCTGGGTCAGGAGAGGCAGGGTCAGGGTTAGGGTTACCTCTCTGGGTCAGGTTAAGGTTAGGGTCAGGGTTAACTATCTGGGTCAGGTTAGGGTCAGGGTTACCTCTCTGGGTCAGATTAGGGTCACGGTCAGAGTTAGGGTTACCTCTCTGGGTCAGGAGAGGCAGGGTAGGGTCAGGGTTAGGGTTACCTCTCTGGGTCAGGTTAAGGTTAGGGTTACCTCTCTGGGTCAGGTTAAGGTTACCTCTCTGGGTCAGGTTAAGGTTACCTCTCTGGGTCAGGTTAAGGTTAGGGTTACCTCTCTGGGTCAGGTTAAGGTTACCTCTGTGGGTCAGGATAAGGGTAGGGTCAGGGTTAGCGTTACCTCTCTGGGTCAAGTTAGGGTCAGGGTTAAGGTTACCTCTCTGGGTCAGGTTAAGGGTAGGGTCAGGGTCAGGGTTATCTCTCTGGGTCAGGTTAAGGTTAGGGTCAGGGTTAAGGTTACCTCTCTGGGTCAGGAGAGGAAGGTTAGAGTCAGGGTTAGGGTTACCTCTCTGGGTCGGGTCAGGGTTAGGGTTACCTCTCTGGGTCAGGTTAAGGTTAGGGTCAGGGTTAAGGTTACCTCTCTGGGTCAGGAGAGGAAGGTTAGAGTCAGGGTTAGGGTTACCTCTCTGGGTCGGGTCAGGGTTAGGGTTACCTCTCTGGGTCAGGTTAAGGTTAGGGTCAGGGTTATCTCTCTGGTTAAGGTTAGGGTCGGGGTTACCTCTCTTGGTCAGGTTAAGGTTAAGGTCAGGGTTGCCTCTCTGGGTCAGGTTACGGCCAGGGTTAGGGTTACCTCTCTGGGTCAGGTTAATGTTAGGGTCAGGGTTACCTCTCTGGGTCAGGTTAAGGTTAGGGTTTTTCCTCTCTGGGTCAGGTTAAGGTTAGGGTCAGGGTTATCTCTCTAGTTAAGGTTAGGGTCGGGGTTACCTCTCTTGGTCAGGTTAAGATTAGGGTCAGGGTTACCTCTCTGGGTCAGGTTAAGGTTAAGGTCAGGGTTACCTCTCTGGGTCAGGTTAAGGTTAGGGCCGGGGTTACCTCTCTGGGTCAGGTTAAGATTAGGGTCAGGGGGGTTAGGGTTACCTCTCTGGGTCAGGCTAAGGTTAGGGTTACCTCTCTGAGTCAGGTTAAGGTTAGGGTTACCTCTCTGGGTCAGGTTAAGTTTAGGTTCAGGTTAAGGTTAGGGTTACCTCTCTGGGTCAGGTTAAGGTTAGGGTCAGGGTTACCTCTCTGGGTCAGGTTAAGGTTAGGGTTATCTCTCTGGGTCAGGTTAAGGTTAGGGTCAGGGTTATCTCTCTAGGTCAGGTTAAGGTTAGGATCAGGGTTACCTCTCTGGATCAGGTTAAGGTTAGGGTCAGGGTTCTCTCTCTGGGTCAGGTTAAGGTTAGGGTTCTCTCTCTGGGTCAGGTTAATGTTAGGGTTATCTCTCTGGGTCAGGTTACGGTTAGGGTCAGGGTTCTCTCTCTGGGTCAGGTTAAGGTTAGGTTTACCTCTCTGGGTCAGGTTAAGGTTAGGGTTACCTCTCTGGGTCAGGTTAAGATTATCTCTCTGGGTCAGGTTAAGGTTAGGGTTATCTCTCTAGGTCAGGTTAAGGTTTTAGAGTCAGGGTTACCTCTCTGGGTCAGGCTAAAGTTAGGGTTATCTCTGGGTCAGGTTAACGCTAGGGTTATCTCTGGGTCATGTTAAAGTTAGGGTTATCTCTGGGTCGGGTTAAGGTTATCTCTCTGGGTCAGGTTAAGGTTAGGGTTATCTCTCCGGGGCAGGTTAAGGGTAGGGTTATCTCTCTGGGTCAGGTTAAGATTATCTCTCTGGGCCAGGTTAAGGTTAGGGTTATCTCTGGGTCGGGTTAAGGTTAGGGTTATCTCTCTGGGTCAGGTTAAGGTTAGGGTTATCTCTCTGGGTCAGGTTATGGTTAGGGTTATCTCTCTGGGTCAGGTTCATCATGTCTTACCACCACTGCTTCCTGTTCAATCAGCAAATACACGCTGGAAATGTACATGAAGCTCCAAGGGTCAACAATCACCTGTGTGCTCTAAAAGGATAACCTAAGCATGAACACCCATCAGGGGGAGACAATCTACGCCCAAACTGCTACAGACCTATATCTATCCTACCCTGTCTTTCTAAGGTCTTCGAAAGCCAAGTTAACAAACAGATTACCGACCATTTCGAATCCCACCGTACCTTCTCCGCTATGCAATCTGGTTTCAGAGCTGGTCATCGGTGCACCTCAGCCACGCTCAAGGACTATATTCTCCACTATGACCACTGAGTCAATGAGGACTATATTCTCCACTATGTCCACTGAGTCAATGAGGACTATATTCTCCACTATGACCACTGAGTCAATGAGGACTATATTCTCCACTATGACAACTGAGGACTATATTCTCCACTATGACCACTGAGTCAATGAGGACTGTATTCTCCACTATGACCACTGAGTCAATGAGGACTGTATCTCTCTAATTCTCTCTTTCTTTCTCTCTCTCGGGGAGGACCTGAGCCCCAGGACCATGCCCCAGGACTACCTGACATGATGACTCCTTGCTGTCCCCAGTCCACCTGACCATGCTGCTGCTCCAGTTTCAACTGTTCTGCCCTCGGAGTGTGGTGTCAGGAAAATAACCTCACACTCAACGTCAACAAAACTAAGGAGATGATTGTGGACTTCAGGAAACAGCAGAGGGAACACCCCCCTATCCACATTGATGGAACAGTAGTGGAGAGGGTAGTAAGTTTTAAGTTCCTCGGCGTACACATCACAGACAAACTGAATTGGTCCACCCACACAGACAGCATCGCGAAGAAGGCGCAGCAGCGCCTCTTCAACCTCAGGAGGCTGAAGAAATTTGGCTTGTCACCAAAAGCACTCACAAACTTCTACAGATGCACAATCGAGAGCATCCTGTCGGGCTGTATCACCGCCTGGTACGGAAACTGCTCCGCCCACAACCGTAAGGCTCTCCAGAGGGTAGTGAGGTCTGCACAACGCATCACCGGAGGCAGACTACCTGCCCTCCAGGACACCTACACCACCCTATGTCACAGGAAGGACATAAAGATCATCAAGGACAACAACCACCCGAGCCACTGCCTGTTCACCCCGCTATCATCCAGAAGGCGAGGTCAGTACAGGTGCATCAAAGCTGGGACCGAGAGACTGAAAAACAGCTTCTATCTCAAGGCCATCAGACTGTTAAACAGCCACCACTAACATTGAGTGGCTGCTGCCAATACACTGACTCAACTCCAGCCACTTTAATAATGGGAATTGATGGGAAATGTAAAATATATCACTAGCCACTTTAAACAATGCTACTTAATATAATGTTTACATACCCTACATTATTCATCTCATATGTATATGTATATACTGTACTCTATATCATCTACTGCATCTTTATGTAATACATGTATCACTAGCCACTTTAAACTATGCCACTTTGTTTACATACTCATCTCATATGTATATACTGCACTCAATACCATCTACTGCATCTTGCCTATGCTGCTCTGTACCATCACTCACTCATATATCTTTATGTACATATTCTTTATCCCCTTACACTTGTGTCTATAAGGTAGTAGTTTTGGAATTGTTAGCTAGATTACTTGTTGGTTATTACTGCATTGTCGGAACTAGAAGCACAAGCATTTCGCTACACTCGCATTAACATCTGCTAACCATGTGTATGTGACAAATAAAATTTGATTTGATTTGATTATTCGACCATGCTGGTAATTTATGAACATTTGAACATCTTGGCCATGTTCTGTTATCTCCACCCGGCACAGCCAGAAGAGGACTGGCCACCACACATAGCCTGGTTCCTCTCTAGGTTTCTTCCTAGGTTCTGGCCTTTCTAGGGAGTTTTTCCTAGCCACCGTGCTTCTACACCTGCATTGCTTGCTGTTTGGGGTTTTAGGCTGGGTTTCTGTACAGCACTTTGAGATATCAGCTGATGTACGAAGGGCTATATAAATAAATGTGATTTGATTTTGATTTGATTTGTATTCTCCACTATGACCACTGAGTCAATGAGGACTATATTCTCCACTATGACCACTGAGTCAATGAGGACTATATTCTCCACTATGACCACTGAGTCAATGAGGACTATATTCACCACTATGACCACTGAGTCAATGAGGACTATATTCTCCACTATGACCACTGAGTCAATGAGGACTATATTCTCCACTATGACCACTGAGTCAATGAGGACTGTATTCTCCACTATGACCACTGAGTCAATGAGGACTATATTCTCCACTATGACCACTGAGTCAATGAGGACTATATTCTCCACTATGACCACTGAGTCAATGAGGACTATATTCACCACTATGACCACTGAGTCAATGAGGACTATATTCTCCACTATGACCACTGAGTCAATGAGGACTATATTCTCCACTATGACCACTGAGTCAATGAGGACTATATTCTCCACTATGACCACTGAGTCAATGAGGACTATATTCACCACTATGACCACTGAGTCAATGAGGACTATATTCTCCACTATGACCACTGAGTCAATGAGGACTATATTCTCCACTATGACCACTGAGTCAATGAGGACTATATTCACCACTATGACCACTGAGTCAATGAGGACTATATTCTCCACTATGACCACTGAGTCAATGAGGACTATATTCACCACTATGACCACTGAGTCAATGAGGACTATATTCTCCACTATGACCACTGAGTCAATGAGGACTATATTCACCACTATGACCACTGAGTCAATGAGGACTATATTCACCACTATGACCACTGAGTCAATGAGGACTATATTCTCCACTATGACCACTGAGTCAATGAGGACTATATTCTCCACTATGACCACTGAGTCAATGAGGACTATATTCTCCACTATGACCACTGAGTCAATGAGGACTATATTCACCACTATGACCACTGAGTCAATGAGGACTATATTCTCCACTATGACCACTGAGTCAATGAGGACTATATTCACCACTATGACCACTGAGTCAATGAGGACTATATTCTCCACTATGACCACTGAGTCAATGAGGACTATATTCACCACTATGACCACTGAGTCAATGAGGACTATATTCTCCACTATGACCACTGAGTCAATGAGGACTATATTCTCCACTATGACCACTGAGTCAATGAGGACTATATTCTCCACTATGACCACTGAGTCAATGAGGACTATATTCTCCACTATGACAACTGAGGACTATATTCTCCACTATGACCACTGAGTCAATGAGGACTGTATTCTCCACTATGACCACTGAGTCAATGAGGACTATATTCTCCACTATGACCACTGAGTCAACGAGGACTATATTCTCCACTATGACCACTGTAATAAAATGAGGACTATAATATTATCCACTATGACCACTGAGTCAATGAGGACTATATTCTCCACTATGACCACTGTAATAAAATGAGGACTATAGTATTATCCACTATGACCACTGTAATAAAATGAGGACTATATTCTCCACTATGACCACTGTAATAAAATGAGGACTATATTCTCCACTATGACCACTGAGTCAACGAGGACTATATTATCCACTATGACCACTGTAATAAAATGAGGACTATATTCTCCACTATGACCACTGAGTCAACGAGGACGATATTCTCCACTATGACCACTGTAATAAAATGAGGACTATATTCTCCACTGTAAGTCAATGAGGACTATATTCTCCACTGTAAGTCAATGAGGACTATATTCTCCACTATGACTACTGAGTCAATGAGGACTATATTCTCCACTATGACCACTGTAATAAAATGAGGACAATATTCTCCACTATAAGACAATGAGGACATTATTCTCCACTATAAGACAATGAGGACATTATTCTCCACTATAAGTCAATGAGGACATTATTCTCCACTATGACCACTGTAAGACAAGCAGTGACAACCATCAACATACTGGATGGAGGTGTAAAGGTAACAGTCCATACATGTTGTTCATCTTTGGTCCTACCCAGGTGCATGGTGGACCAGTAGTTTCAGACAGGTGAGGTCTCCCTTGGCAGCAGCGTAATGGGCGGGGACGGCCCCACAGTCCGTCGTCTCCTCGGCGACGCTACCAACCAACAGCAGCCAATGGACGACCTCCCCCCGTCCGAACCGAGCTGCGAGATGGAGCGCTGTCGCCCCGGCTGCATCCTGGTCCTACAAAACAGCCATAGCTTGAATTAAATCAGGATCAGTATTAGACCATTAAAAGACATACGTTATCATGGCAGTCTTATAATGTGTTATAAAAGGCATTATAATGCAGTATAAACCTTTAAGTACAGTGGTACCAAGTTCTTTTAACTTGTACATCTACGCATACAACCATAGATGTGCTTACATACTATGATATATTAGGTCTGGAAAAACAAAAAAACAGACCCAGAGATCTATTCATAATGGTACTACTGTATCAACACAGAGCACAAGACATGTTGTGAAAATCCAACCTGAGAAAGCAATCGTATTACGCCATCCTATTACAAGAACATAATCCTATTGGGTCAACTGTCTGAACACCCCTATTGGCATATGAACATCTATCAAACGGAAAAAAGAAAAGAAAAGCGATCAGATCACTTACTCACACCCCTGGGAGTTGAGTACAGGACAATCTGATGAATACATCTTACAATCATGTGAGGGAATGTTAATTAACGATTTAAATATTCTTATTGCCCTTTTCACCCTTGAAGCACAATAAGCTGGAACACGTACAGGTTCCCTCTGTTGGAAAGACCACCAATTTAGAAAAATGTTATCGCTGGTCTGAACGATAACAAGAAACTCTGAACCTGGTCTTTAACGTGGAGCAGCTGTATTTAAATGAGATCAACAGGTCGTTGAGGTTGAGAGATGGGCCGGTTTGAATTAGAGTGAGAAAGAACTGAATTACAACCTACGTGAACAAACAAGTTTTTTTTTTAGGAGGGAGCGAGAGACGGGGGAGAGAGCGAGAGAAAGAGAGACCGAGACGGGGAGAGAGCGAGAGAAAGAGAGAGAGCGAGAGAGAACGATAACCCATTATCCTAGTCATTATAGAATTCGACAGGACAACAAAGACATGGGCACAAGTAATGACAACACACCAGCTAGGGACTCTTCATCTGTCAACTCTTTCATAAAGCACACGTCGAGAGAGAGCGAGAGAGAGAGAGAGAGAGAGAGAGAGAGAGAGAGAGAGAGAAAGAGAGAGAGAGAGAGAGAGAGAGAGAGAGAGAGAGAGAGAGAGAGAGAGAAAGAGAGAGACAGAGAGAGAGAGAGAGAGGGAGAGAGAAAGAGAGAGAGAGAGAGAGAGAGAGAGAGAGAGAGAGAGAGAGAAAGAGAGAGAGAGAGAGAGAGAGAGAGAGAGAGAGAGAGAGAGAGAGAGAGAGAGAGAGAGACTGTATATTTATTTATTTTTTATTTCACCTTTATTTAACCAGGTAGGCTAGTTGAGAACACCTTTATTTAACCAGGTAGGCTAGTTGAGAACACCTTTATTTAACCAGGTAGGCTAGTTGAGAACACCTTTATTTAACCAGGTAGGCCAGTTGAGAACAAGTTCTCATTTACAATTGCGACCTGGCCAAGATAAAGCAAAGCAGTTCGACAGATACAACGACACAGAGTTACACATGGAGTAAAACAAACATACAGTCAATAATACTGTATAAACAAGTCTATATACAATGTGAGCAAATGAGGTGAGAAGGGAGGTAAAGGCAAAAAAGGCCATGGTGGCAAAGTAAATACAATATAGCAGGTAAAACACTGGAATGGTAGTTTTGCAATGGAAGAATGTGCAAAGTAGAAATAAAAATAATGGGGTGCAAAGGAGCAAAATAAATAAATAAATTAAATACAGTTGGGAAAGAGGTAGTTGTTTAGGCTAAATTATAGATGGGCTATGTACAGGTGCAGTAATCTGTGAGCTGCTCTGACAGTTGGTGCTTAAAGCTAGTGAGGGAGATAAGTGTTTCCAGTTTCAGAGATTTTTGTAGTTCGTTCCAGTCATTGGCAGCAGAGAACTGGAAGGAGAGGCGGCCAAAGAAATAATTGGTTTTGGGTGTGACTAGAGAGATATACCTGCTGGAGCGTGTGCTACAGGTGGGAGATGCTATGGTGACCAGCGAGCTGAGATAAGGGGGGACTTTACCTAGCAGGGTCTTGTAGATGACATGGAGCCAGTGGGTTTGGCGACGAGTATGAAGTGAGGGCCAGCCAACGAGAGCGTACAGGTCGCAATGGTGGGTAGTATATGGGGCTTTGGTGACAAAACGGATTGCACTGTGATAGACTGCATCAAATTTGTTGAGTAGGGTATTGGACACTATTTTGTAAATGACATCGCCAAAGTCGAGGATTGGTAGGATGGTCAGTTTTACAAGGGTATGTTTGGCAGCATGAGTGAAGGATGCTTTGTTGCGAAATAGGAAGCCAATTCTAGATTTAACTTTGGATTGGAGATGTTTGATATGGGTCTGGAAGGAGAGTTTACAGTCTAACCAGACACCTAAGTATTTGTAGTTGTCCACGTATTCTAAGTCAGAGCCGTCCAGAGTAGTGATGTTGGACAGGCGGGTAGGTGCAGGTAGCGATCGGTTGAAGAGCATGCATTTAGTTTTACTTGTATTTAAGAGCAATTGGAGGCCACGGAAGGAGAGTTGTATGGCATTGAAGCTCGCCTGGAGGGTTGTTAACACAGTGTCCAAAGAAGGGACAGAAGTATACAGAATGGTGTCGTCTGCGTAGAGGTGGATCAGAGACTCACCAGCAGCAAGAGCGACCTCATTGATGTATACAGAGAAGAGAGTCGGTCCAAGAATTGAACCCTGTGGCACCCCCATAGAGACTGCTAGAGGTCCGGACAGCAGACCCTCCGATTTGACACACTGAACTCTATCAGAGAAGTAGTTGGTCTGTATATCGTATAGTCTGTATATATACACATAAGAGTCTGTATATATATACGTAATATGACATTTGTAATGTCTTTATTGTTTTGAAACTTCTGTATGTGTAATGTTTACTGTTCATTTTTATTGTTTATTTCACTTTTGTATATTATCTACCTCACTTGCTTTGGCAATGTTAACACGTGTTTCCCATGCCAATAAAGGCCCTCTAATTGGGTCAGAAGCCAGGTGACTTTGGGTTAGTGTTTACATGCACTACAGTCTGATGGTTAAACACCACATCATGTGCAGTGAATGAGACAAGACCCCTGGGAAGTCCAGATACCATGAACTCATTCTAAACTGCTCTTCACACTGCTCCGTATAAACCAAGTGCTCTTGCCCTGATACATGGCTGCTGGCTAAATGCCATAGGAGTCAACAACCACGTATGAGGGCAAAAACTACACCAACTTATCTCCATCTCTCTCCAGCCCCATCAGTGGCTCAACCAGCCTCAGCATTATGTTGTAACTCTCTGGTCTACCCTCAGTAACACAGGAGGAATGATTTGTTAGTTCAGCCTCAGCATTATGTTGTAACTCTCTGGTCTACCCTCAGTAACACAGGAGGAATGATTTGTTAGTTCAGCCTCAGCATTATGTTGTAACTCTCTGGTCTACCCTCAGTAACACAGGAGGAATGATTTGTTAGTTCAGCCTCAGCATTATGTTGTAACTCTCTGGTCTACCCTCAGTAACACAGGAGGAATGATTTGTTAGTTCAGCCTCAGCATTATGTTGTAACTCTCTGGTCTACCCTCAGTAACACAGGAGGAATGATTTGTTAGTTCAGCCTCAGCATTATGTTGTAACTCTCTGGTCTACCCTCAGTAACACAGGAGGATTTGTTATTTCAGGCTCACCTCTACATTGCAGCCCCCTTGGTACACTAGCCACTGCAGTTCCCGGGCGTGGCCTGTAGCAGCAGCGTCGTGGGCGGGCGTGGCTCTGTTCAGGGCCCGGGCGTCGGCCGCCAGCCCCACCTCCACCACCAGGTAGCGCAGACATTCCAGGCGGCCGCAGCGAGCGGCGTGGTGCACCGGGCCTGCCCCCTGGGCGTCTGTGATGGAGGCTGAGACCGTGAGGCACCCAGAGGAGGACAGCTTCCTCAGGGCTGAGAGATCGCCTGCACGGGCTGCCTGGATCACCCGGTGCAGCACCATCATACATACACACCTGGCTGATGGCCGGCCCACAGTAGTCTATCTCCTATTCTGGCTCTGACAGGTGGCTGTTACACAAATAAGATGGACCTGGACCCTGTTGCCTGGCCTACGGTAGTCTCTCTCTGTCTGTCTCCGTCGTCGGGTGTCTTTCTGGCTCTGACAGGTGACTGTTACACAAATAAGATGGACCTGGACCCTGTTGCCTGGCCTACGGTAGTCTCTCTCTCTCTCTCTCTGTCTCCGTCGTCGGGTGTCTTTCTGGCTCTGCTGGGTGGCTGTGGTGCAAAGGTAGGCTGGAGCTGGAGTTGCTCACACACACACACACACAAAGGCCACACTCGAACACACACACTCACAGCCGCATACAAACACACATACAGCCACACATGAATACACACATAGGCACACTCGATCACACACACACACACCAAGCCTCCTCCCAGCCAGGAGCCCACGGGAAAGTGACACCATGGGAGCAGCCAGCTGGCCAGCAGGCAGGGCTGAGAGAGTGAGGGAGGGTGGGTGTCATAGCGGCCCAGGGAGGGAGGGACAGAGGGTCATAGTGGCCCAGGGAGGGAGGGAGGGAGGGAGGGTGTCATAGTGGCCCAGGGAGGGAGGGACAGAGGGTCATAGTGGCCCAGGGAGGGGGGGACAGAGGGTCATAGTGGCCCAGGGAGGGAGGGACAGAGGTTCATAGTGGCCCAGGGAGGGAGGGACAGAGGGTCATAGTGGCCCAGGGAGGGAGGGACAGAGGGTCATAGTGGCCCAGGGAGGGAGGGACAGAGGGTCATAGTGGCCCAGGGAGGGAGGGACAGAGGGTCATAGTGGCCCAGGGAGGGAGGGACAGAGGGTCATCGTGGCCCAGGGAGGGAGGGAGGGAGGGACAGAGGGTCATAGTGGCCCAGGGAGGGAGGGAGGGAGAGAGGGAGGGCGTCATAGCGGCCCAGTGAGAGAGGGAGAGAGAGAGGGAGGGAGGGACAGAGGGTCATCGTGGCCCAGGGAGGGAGGGAGGGAGGGACAGAGGGAGGGACAGAGGGTCAATCTTGGCCCAGGGAGGGAAGGGGGGACAGAGGGTCATAGTGGCCCAGGGAGGGGGGGACAGAGGGTCATAGTGGCCCAGGGAGGGAGGGAGGGACATAGTGGCCCAGGGAGGGAGGGAGGGACAGAGGGTCATAGTGGCCCAGGGAGGGGGGGACAGAGGGTCATAGTGGCCCAGGGAGGGAGGGAGGGAGGGACATAGTGGCCCAGGGAGGGAGGGAGGGATATAGTGGCCCAGGGAGGGAGGGAGGGAGGGTCATCGTGGCCCAGGGAGGGAGGGTCATCGTGGCCGAGGGAGGGAGGGAGGGAGGGAGGGAGGGAGGGAGGGAGGGAGGGAGGGAGGGAGGGAGGGAGGGAGGGAGGGAGGGAGGGAGGGAGGGAGGGAGGGAGGGAGGGAGGGAGGGAGGGAGGGAGGGACAGATGGTCATAGTGGCCCAGGGAGGGAGGGAGGGTCATCGTGGCCCAGGGAGGGAGGGAGGGACAGATGGTCATAGTGGCCCAGGGAGGGAGGGGAGAGGATCATAACGTCCCAGAGACCTAAAAAGATCATGAAAGACAGGTTGAAGGAACAAAGGTCCACCTTTCACAGCCTAGCACTTCCCTTTGTGCTGAGCTGAACACATGCTGCCACACGCTCCCATGCTTCACTGAAGACAGGGGATCGAGCCCCAAATGGCACCCTTATTCCATATGTAGTGCACTGCTTTTGACCAGGGCCCTATGGGGTTAGGCTTAACCTAGTCCAAGATGTGCTCTTAAAGGAGCCTGATGTTACTCCATAACGTCCAAAGGACCTTCTATGTTACAGAGGTAGATTGTATTTACACTATATACAGAGGTAGATTGTATTTACAGTAGCACGCTAGATAACTAATTACCACAGGTGTTCAGAGCACGCTAGATAACTAATTACCACAGGTGTTCACGCTAGATAGCCAATTACCACAGGTGTTCAGAGCACGCTAGATAATTAATTACCACAGGTGTTCAGAGCAGGCTAGATAGCTAATTACCACAGGTGTTCAGAGCAGCATAGATAGCTAATTACCACAGGTGTTCAGAGCAGCATAGATAGCTAATTACCACAGGTGTTCAGAGCAGCATAGATAGCTAATTACCACAGGTGTTCAGAGCACGCTAGATAGCTAATTACCACAGGTGTTCAGAGCAGCATAGATAGCTAATTACCACAGGTGTTCAGAGCAGCATAGATAGCTAATTACCACAGGTGTTCAGAGCAGCATAGATAGCTAATTACCACAGGTGTTCAGAGCAGCATAGATAGCTAATTACCACAGGTGTTCAGAGCAGCATAGATAGCTAATTACCACAGGTGTTCAGAGCAGCATAGATAGCTAATTACCACAGGTGTTCAGAGCAGCATAGATAGCTAATTACCACAGGTGTTCAGAGCAGCATAGATAGCTAATTACCACAGGTGTTCAGAGCAGCATAGATAGCTAATTACCACAGGTGTTCAGAGCAGCATAGATAGCTAATTACCACAGGTGTTCAGAGCACGCTAGATAGCTAATTACCACAGGTGGTTTAAACCCTCACTGTAACATGGAAATATGGCCATGTGGAAACGCTAACCTCAATTAAAACCCTATAAAAAGGTGTGTATGAGATAACGCCTTTGTCCATTGATTCTTATGTGCAATGTAATGGAACTGAGAGCCATGGTCAATGGCTAGGCTAGGGGCCCTGGTCAAAAGTAGCGCACTATATAGGGAATAGGGTGCCATTTGGGACACTTGCGGAGGGGACGGAGGGAGCATGGTGTAACGGGAGAATTCCCCGTCGACAAGATGAAGGGGATACACCTGCATTCTACACCACCTACGCCTGCATTGCACCTACACCTGCATTGCATCTACACCTGCATTCTACACCTTCTACACCTGCATTCTACACCACCTACACCTACATTCTACACCTGCATTGCTTCTACACCTGCATTGCTTGCTGTTTGGGGTTTTACGCTGGGTTTCTGAACAGCACTTTGTGACATCAGCTGATGTAAGAAGGGCTTTATAAATACATTTGATGATACATCAGATGACTAGTGTTATTTGAAGCGGTGGGGAGTGAACAGACTACTATCTATCAGATCAAATCAAATTTTATTTTTCACATGCTCCAAATACAACCTTACTGTGAAATGCTTACTTACAAGCCCTTTAACCAACAATGCAACAATTCAAGAATAGAGTTAAGAAAATATTTACTAAATAAACTAAAAATGGTCAAATAAAAATGTAAAGTAACACAAAAATAACGTGGCAGAGTCAATGTGGAGGCTATATACAGGGGGTACCAGTACAGAGTTAATGTGGAGGCTATATACAGGGGGTACAGAGTCAATGTGGAGGCTATATACAGGGGGGTACCGGTACAGAGTCAATGTGGAGGCTATATACAGGGGGTACCGGTACAGCGTTAATGTGGAGGATATATACAGGGGGTACCGTTACAGAGTCAATGTGGAGGCTATATACAGGGGGTACCAGTACAGAGTTAATGTGGAGGCTATATACAGGGGGTACAGAGTCAATGTGGAGGCTATATACAGGGGGGTACCGGTACAGAGTCAATGTGGAGGCTATATACAGGGGGTACCGGTACAGCGTTAATGTGGAGGATATATACAGGGGGTACCGGTACAGAGTCAATGTGGAGGCTATATACAGGGGGGGTACCGGTACAGAGTTAATGTGGAGGCTATATACAGGGGGTACCGGTACAGAGTTAATGTGGAGGCTATATACAGGGGGGGTACCGGTACAGAGTTAATGTGGAGGCTATATACAGGGGGTACCGGTACAGAGTCAATGTGGAGGCTATATACAGGGGGTACCGGTACAGAGTCAATGTGGAGGCTATATACAGGGGGGTACCGGTACAGAGTTAATGTGGAGGCTATATACAGGGGGGGTACCGGTACAGAGTCAATGTGGAGGTTATATACAGGGGGTACCGGTACAGAGTCAATGTGGAGGCTATATACAGGGGGGTACCGGTACAGATTTAATGTGGAGGATATATACAGGGGGGTACCAGTACAGAGTTAATGTGGAGGATATATACAGGGGGTACCAGTACAGAGTCAATGTGGAGGATATATACAGGGTGTTACGGTACAGAGTCAATGTGGAGGATATATACAGGGGGTATCGGTACCGAGTCAATGTGCGGGGGTACAGGTTAGTTGAGTTAATTTGTACATGTAGGTAAGGGTAAAGTGACTATGCATAGATAATAAACAGCAGTGTAAATAGCCCAGGTGTCGATTTGATAACAGCTATCATGGGATTTAGACAGCTTGATTAGATAACACACGCATTCAAAACAGCAAACCCTCCATCATAAAACAATGAACGTGAAGTTAGATGCTTTATTTTCAGTTTATTTATTTATTTACCTTTATTTAACTAGGCAAGTCAGTTAAGAACAAATTCTTATTTTCAATGACGGCCTAGGAACAGTGGGTTAACTGCCTGTTCAGGGGCAGAACGACAGATTTTGTACCTTGTCAGCTCGGGGGTTTGAACTTGCAACCTTTCGGTTACTAGTCCAACGCTCTAACCACTAGGCTACCCTGCCGCCTCTACACTCTAACCACTAGGCTACCCTGCCGCCTCTACACTCTAACCACTAGGCCACCCTGCCATCTCTACACTCTAACCACTAGGCTACCCTGCCGCCTCTACACTCTAACCACTAGGCTACCCTGCTGCCTCTACACTCTAACCACTAGGCTACCCTGCCGCCTCTACACTCTAACCACTAGGCTACCCTGCCATCTCCACACTCTAACCACTAGGCTACCCTGCCATCTCCACACTAACCACTAGGCTACCCTGCCGCCCCTACACTCTAACCACTAGGCTACCCTGCCATCTCCACACTCTAACCACTAGGCTACCCTGCCATCTCCACACTCTAACCACTAGGCTACCCTGCCATCTCCACACTCTAACCACTAGGCTACCCTGCCGTCTCCACACTCTAACCACTAGGCTACCCTGCCATCTCCACACTCTAACCACTAGGCTACCCTGCCATCTCCACACTCTAACCACTAGGCTACCCTGCCATCTCCACACTCTAACCACTAGGCTACCCTGCCACCCCAGTAAAGCCATCCATCTATTTCACATCATTCAAGTCAAGTTTGAGTAAAAAAATTTCAGTCTTAAACATTGGAAACATTTTCTCCTGAATGAAATGAATAAGAAGTACTAAAAGTATAAATGTGGTCTACACGCATGCTACATGCTACAAACAAATAACAACAACAAATTACAAAAAACACCTTTCACAAAGGTGAAACATTCTCACTGCAGAATCGACAAGATATTGCTTTAAATTATTAACTGTTTGCAACACACAGCACTATGAAAAGGTGTATATTCTGTAGATCAATCAACCTGATAGGTCAAACAATTACAATCAACGTTGATCAGTTGAGCCCCTCCAGCCTCTCGACAGCATTCTTCAGATCCTCCACCACCAGGCCTACCTCAGCCCGGCTGGTCCCTCTCCCCACACTCAGCCTCAGGGCATTAGCTGCCACCTCTTCAGGGATGCCACAGCTCAGCAGGATATGGGAGGGCCTGAGGGACAAAGAGTGAAAACGAACAGGGACACCATAACAATATAGTTCCACTAAACAAGGGTGATTTATTTTGTCGTTTGTAATTAATGCGCATAGTTTCAATATATAATGTCTATACGTCTAATATATATATATAGCGGCAGTATATATATATATATATATATATATATATACATATACATACACACACGTGTATATACACACTACACACACACGTGAACAAGGCAACCCACTGTTCCTAGGCCGTCATTGAAAATAAGAATTTGTTCTTAACTGACTTGCCTGGTTAAATAAAGGTAAATAAAATATAGAGTAACGGTCTTAAGTTTGGCTGAGGGCAGTTATTGTGACTGTAAAGTTACTGTAGGTCTAGCTACTGTAGCTAGTAACTGTAGGTCTAGCTACTGTAGCTAGTAACTGTAGGTCTATGATGTAGCTAGTAACTGTAGGTCTATGACATAGCTAGTAACTGTAGGTCTATGACATAGCTAGTTACTGTAGGTCTATGATGTAGCTAGTAACTGTAGGTCTATGATGTAGCTAGTAACTGTAGGTCTATGATGTAGCTAGTTACTGTAGGTCTATGATGTAGCTAGTAACTGTAGGTCTATGATGTAGCTAGTTACTGTAGGTCTATGATGTAGCTAGTAACTGTAGGTCTATGATGTAGCTAGTAACTGTAGGTCTATGATGTAGCTAGTAACTGTAGGTCTATGATGTAGCTAGTAACTGTAGGTCTATGATGTAGCTAGTAACTGTAGGTCTATGATGTAGCTAGTAACTGTAGGTCTATGATGTAGCTAGTTACTATAGGTCTATTATATACAGTAGCTAGTAACTGTAGGTCTATGATGTAGCTAGTTACTATAGGTCTATTATATACAGTATCTAGTAACTGTAGCTCTATGATGTAGCTAGTTACTATAGGTCTATTATATACAGTATCTAGTAACTGTAGGTCTATGATGTAGCTAGTTACTATAGGTCTATTATATACAGGATCTAGTAACTGTAGGTCTATGATGTAGCTCTATGATGTAGCTAGTAACTGTAGGTCTATGATGTAGCTAGTAACTGTAGGTCTATGATGTAGCTAGTAACTATAGGTCTATGATGTAGCTAGTAACTATAGGTCTATGATGTAGCTAGTTACTATAGGTCTATTATATACAGTAGCTAGTAACTGTAGGTCTATGATGTAGCTAGTTACTATAGGTCTATTATATACAGGATCTAGTAACTGTAGCTCTATGGTGTAGCTAGTTACTATAGGTCTATTATATACAGTATCTAGTAACTGTAGGTCTATGATGTAGCTAGTTACTATAGGTCTATTATATACAGGATCTAGTAACTGTAGGTCTATGATGTAGCTCTATGATGTAGCTAGTAACTGTAGGTCTATGATGTAGCTAGTAACTGTAGGTCTATGATGTAGCTAGTAACTATAGGTCTATGATGTAGCTAGTAACTATAGGTCTATGATGTAGCTAGTTACTATAGGTCTATTATATACAGTAGCTAGTAACTGTAGGTCTATGATGTAGCTAGTTACTATAGGTCTATTATATACAGGATCTAGTAACTGTAGCTCTATGATGTAGCTAGTTACTATAGGTCTATTATATACAGTATCTAGTAACTGTAGGTCTATGATGTAGCTAGTTACTATAGGTCTATTATATACAGGATCTAGTAACTGTAGGTCTATGATGTAGCTCTATGATGTAGCTAGTAACTGTAGGTCTATGATGTAGCTAGTAACTGTAGGTCTATGATGTAGCTAGTAACTGTAGGTCTATGATGTAGCTAGTTACTATAGGTCTATTATATACAGTATCTAGTAACTGTAGGTCTATGATGTAGCTAGTTACTATAGGTCTATTATATACAGTATCTAGTAACTGTAGGTCTATGATGTAGCTAGTTACTATAGGTCTATTATATACAGTATCTAGTAACTGTAGGTCTATGATGTAGCTAGTTACTGTAGGTCTATGATGTAGCTAGTTACTATAGGTCTATTATATACAGGATCTAGTAACTGTAGGTCTATGATGTAGCTAGTTACTGTAGGTCTATGATGTAGCTAGTTACTATAGGTCTATTATATACAGTATCTAGTAACTGTAGGTCTATGATGTAGCTAGTTACTAAAGGTCTATTATATACAGTATCTAGTAACTGTAGGTCTATGATGTAGCTAGTTACTATAGGTCTATTATATACAGTATCTAGTAACTGTAGGTCCATGATGTAGCTAGTTACTATAGGTCTATTATATACAGGATCTAGTAACTGTAGGTCTATGATGTAGCTCTATGATGTAGCTAGTAACTGTAGGTCTATGATGTAGCTAGTAACTGTAGGTCTATGATGTAGCTAGTAACTGTAGGTCTATGATGTAGCTAGTAACTGTAGGTCTATGATGTATCTAGTTACTATAGGTCTATTATATACAGTATCTAGTAACTGTAGGTCTATGATGTAGCTAGTAACTGTAGGTCTATGATGTAGCTAGTTACTATAGGTCTATTATATACAGGATCTAGTAACTGTAGGTCTATGATGTAGCTCTATGATGTAGCTAGTAACTGTAGGTCTATTATATACAGTATCTAGTAACTGTAGGTCTATGATGTAGCTAGTTACTAAAGGTCTATTATATACAGTATCTAGTAACTGTAGGTCTATGATGTAGCTAGTTACTATAGGTCTATTATATACAGTATCTAGTAACTGTAGGTCCATGATGTAGCTAGTTACTATAGGTCTATTATATACAGGATCTAGTAACTGTAGGTCTATGATGTAGCTAGTTACTGTAGGTCTATGATGTAGCTAGTTACTATAGGTCTATTATATACAGTATCTAGTAACTGTAGGTCTATGATGTAGCTAGTTACTAAAGTTCTATTATATACAGTATCTAGTAACTGTAGGTCTATGATGTAGCTAGTTACTATAGGTCTATTATATACAGTATCTAGTAACTGTAGGTCCATGATGTAGCTAGTTACTATAGGTCTATTATATACAGGATCTAGTAACTGTAGGTCTATGATGTAGCTCTATGATGTAGCTAGTAACTGTAGGTCTATGATGTAGCTAGTAACTGTAGGTCTATGATGTAGCTAGTAACTGTAGGTCTATGATGTAGCTAGTAACTGTAGGTCTATGATGTATCTAGTTACTATAGGTCTATTATATACAGTATCTAGTAACTGTAGGTCTATGATGTAGCTAGTAACTGTAGGTCTATGATGTAGCTAGTTACTATAGGTCTATTATATACAGGATCTAGTAACTGTAGGTCTATGATGTAGCTCTATGATGTAGCTAGTAACTGTAGGTCTATTATATACAGTATCTAGTAACTGTATGTGTCAGGTCCTCACCTGTCTCCTCTGTGTGAATGGCATGCAGCCCCAACACTGGCCAGCAGTCTTCTACAGCTGGACAATACCTTCCTCCCTACAGTACAGGGGACAGAAGAGACATGAATACCTTCCTCCCTACAGTACAGGGGACAGAAGAGACATGAATACCTTCCTCCCTACAGTACAGGGGACAATAAGAGACATGAATACCTTCCTCCCAACAGTACAGGGACAATAAGAGACATGAATACCTTCCTCCCTACAGTACAGGGGACAGAAGAGACATGAATACCTTCCTCCCTACAGTACAGGGGACAGAAGAGACATGAATACCTTCCTCCCTACAGTACAGGGGACAGAAGAGACATGAATACCTTCCTCCCTACAGTACAGGGGACAATAAGAGACATGAATACCTTCCTCCCTACAGTACAGGGGACAGAAGAGACATGAATACCTTCCTCCCTACAGTACAGGGACAATAAGAGACATGAATACCTTCCTCCCTACAGTACAGGGACAATAAGAGACATGAATACCTTCCTCCCTACAGTACAGGGGACAGAAGAGACATGAATACCTTCCTCCCTACAGTACAGGGGACAGAAGAGACATGAATACCTTCCTCCCTACAGTACAGGGACAATAAGAGACATGAATCATTAACAGCCACCGTAGTTTATAAATAGCCACAGCAACGTAGGTTGTGACCTCGCGGCGATGTAGGGTTAGAGATACTGCACAGCAGGGCTTCTTAACCTTTTTCTTCCTGGGACCTAAATGAGAAATTCACTGTTTTCCTGGGACCCAAGCTCATGAAAACATGGCTCATTTTGACAGAGAACACATTCTCAATTACAGCGACGACCTGGGGAATAGTTACAGGAGAGAGAGGAGGAGGGGGGACTACGACCTGGGGAATAGTTACAGGAGAGAGAGGAGGAGGGGGGACTACGACCTGGTGAATAGTTACAGGAGAGAGAGGAGGAGGGGGGACTACGACCTGGTGAATAGTTACAGGAGAGAGAGGAGGAGGGGGGACTACGACCTGGGGAATAGTTACAGGAGAGAGAGGAGGAGGGGGGACTACGACCTGGGGAATAGTTACAGGAGAGAGAGGAGGAGGGGGGACTACGACCTGGAGAATAGTTACAGGGGAGAGGAGGAGGGACTACGACCTGGGGAATAGTTACAGGAGAGAGGAGGAGGGGGGACTACGACCTGGAGAATAGTTACAGGGGAGAGGAGGAGGGACTACGACCTGGAGAATAGTTACAGGGGAGAGGAGGAGGGACTACGACCTGGAGAATAGTTACAGGAGAGAGGAGGAGGGACTACGACCTGGGGAATAGTTACAGGAGAGAGAGGAGGAGGGGGGACTACGACCTGGGGAATAGTTACAGGAGAGAGAGGAGGAGGGGGGACTACGACCTGGGGAATAGTTACAGGAGAGAGGAGGAGGGAATACGACCTGGAGAATAGTTACATTTCCGCAACCCAACCCATACTTAAAGAACGGCTGTTGTACCGAGTGGCAGATTGACGGAGACCAATCCCACAGCAGGAAGGGTAGAGAACGGGGGGAGACGTAGGTATGACTCTACAGTTCAATTCAGATGTCCACATCCACAGAGATGTGATCGTCCACTGGTAAATATGTAATAATTGGCCAATGTAGTTTCATTGGCTGTTATTGAGTGGCTGAAGTGTGTAACATAAATACTGCGCAGCTCAACGGCACATTTTTACTCACCCTGTAGTCCAGCACCCAGAATAGACACATTACAGGTATTGGGTAGGGTCTCCGAGTCAGGGAAATGACTGTTGAAATGGATCCTCTCTCTCCCAAAGATCGCCTTGGCAACACACAACACAGCAAACACTTGTTGGACACAGAAGACATAGCTATTGGACAGGTACTATACTTGTACATTGACTTCTTCACTCACAAAACAGTCAATTTGAAGGAAAACATGGCAACGATCTAAAAGGAAAACAAACAAAATGGTGGTTCTACATTGAAACTACTGAACAAATATCCAAACAGGCTATAAATATATTCTGAAAGCCAACAAAAAAAACATTGATGCTTGTGATAGTCTATGACGGACGGATTAGCAGACTAACGTCCTGTTACTGTACCTCTAGTTGTTCCTCCAGGTAGTCCCTTGTATCCAGCATATGAGTTTCATACTCAGTCAGGTTAGCGTTCACCAGCTCTGCTGCCTAGTAGAGAGACAACTAGTTAGTTCACCAGCTCTGCTGCCTAGTACAGACAATAAGTTAGTTCACTAGGCTCTGCTGCCTAGTAGAGAGACAACTAGTTAGTTGACCTGCCCTGCTGCCTAGTAGAGAGACAACTAGTTAGTTGACCTGCTCTGCTGCCTAGTAGAGAGACAACTAGTTAGTTGACCTGCTCTGCTGCCTAGTAGAGAGACAACTAGTTAGTTGACCTGCTCTGCTGCCTAGTAGAGAGACAACTAGTTAGTTCACCAGCTCTGCTGCCTAGTACAGACAATAAGTTAGTTCACCAGCTCTGCTGCCTAGTACAGACAACTAGTTAGTTCACCTGCTCTGCTGCATAGTAGAGAATCAACTAGTTAGTTCACCTGCTCTGCTGCCTAGTAGAGAGACAACTCTTTAGTTCAGCTACAGGCTCTGCATCATCCCGTCATATAGACACCATGAATATGGTTTGCTTTACCAATACTTATATACAGTAAATGTTCCCATTGACAATACAGTGCCTTGCAAAAGTATTCATCACCCCTTGGCATTTTTCCTATTTTGTTGCATTACAACCTGTAATTTAAATAGATTTTTATTTGGATTTCATATAATGAACATACACACAATAGTCCCAATTGGTGAAGTGAAAAAAAAGAACGTGTTTCAAAGAAATGTGAAACAAATTAAAACTGTAAAGTGGTGCGTAGTATACATACTGTATGTATTCACCCCCTCTGCTATGAAGCCCCTAAATAACATCTGGTGCAACCAATTACCTTCAGAAGTCAAATCATTAGTTAAATAAAGTCCACCTGTGTGCAATCTAAGTGTCACATGATCTGTCAAATGATCTCAATATATATACACCTGTTATGAAAAGCCCCAGAGTCTGCAACACCACTAAGCAAGCGGCACCATGAAGACCAAGGAGCTCTCTAAAACAGGGTCAGGGACAAAAATAAAGTCCACCTGTGTGCTAAGTGTCACATGATCTGTCACATGATATATGTCTCAGTATATATACACCTGTTATGAAAAGCCCCAGAGTCTGCAACACCTCTAAGCAAGGGGCACCATGAAGACCAAGGAGCTCTCTAAAACAGGGTCAGGGACAAAAATAAAGTCCACCTGTGTGCTAAGTGTCACATGATCTGTCACTTGATATATGTCTCAGTATATATACACCTGTTATGAAAAGCCCCAGAGTCTGCAACACCACTAAGCAAGGGGCACCACCAAGCAAGCAGCACCATGATATTGGAGTATCTGTTCATAGGACCAGTTTAAGCCGTACACTCCACAGAGCTGGGCTTTTTGGAAGAGTGGCCTGAAAAAAAAGCAAACACGGTTGGTGTTCGCCAAAAGGCACGTGGGAGACTCCCCAAACATATGGAAGAAGGTACTCTGGTCAGATGAGACTAAAATTTAGCTTTTTGGCCGTCAAGGTAAACACTATGTCTGGCACAAACCCAACAACTCTCATCACCCCGAGAACACCATCCACACAGTGAAGCATGGTGGTGGCAGCATCATGCTGTGGGGATGTTTTTCCATCGGCAGGGACTGGGAAACTGGTCAGAATTGAAGGAATGATGGATGGCGCTAAATACAGGGAAATTCTTGATGGAAACCTGTTTGTCTTCAGAGATTTGAGACTGGGAAGGAGGTTCACCTTCCAGCAGGACAATGACCCTAAGCATACTGCTAAAGCAACACTCAAGTGGTTTAAGGGGAAACGTTTAAATATCTTGGAATGGCCTTGTCAAAGCCCAGACCTGAATCCAATTGAGAATCTGTGGTATGACTTGAAGATTGCTGTACACTGAAGGAACCCATCCAACTTGAAGGAGCTGGAGCAGTTTTGCCTTGTAGAATGGGCAAAAATCCCAGTGGCTAGATGTGCCAAGTTTAAAGAGATGTACCCCAAGAGACCTGCAGCTGTAATTGCTGTACAAGGTGGGGGGGGGGGGGGGGGCGTGAATAGTTATGCACGCTCAACTTTTCTTTTAAACTTTTCTGTTCTTATTTCTTGTTTGTTTCACAATAAAACCTATTTTGCACATTCAAAGTAGGCGTGTTGTGTAAATCAAATGATACAATCCCCCCCAAAACTTTAATTCCGGATTGTAAAGCAACAAAATAGGAAAAATGCCAAGAGGGTGAATACTTTCACAAGCCACTTTTGACCAGAGCCCTATGTGTCCTGAACAAAATGGCACCCTATTCCCTATGAGCCCTGGTCTAAAGTAGTGCACTATAAAAAGGTATAGGGTGCCATTGGGGACACAATCCTAATTGTATTTGGCCACCAGTTTTAGCAAAATATACACGGTAGGAGTAAGGGTCAATGTTTTGTTACACAAATGGGCTAATTAATACCGTAATGATTCAAGACTGTACCTTTCCAAGGCCAGCGATCATTGGTGTGTTCTCAGTGCTAAAACAAAACAAACATGAAAACAGTGCTTTTCCTTTATTACTTGTTCATTATAACTTCAGAGGGTGTTTAATACAGGACCAGTCAAAAGTTTTAAAACACCTAATCATTCATGGGTTTTTCTTTATTTTTACTATTTTCTACATTGTAGAATAATAGTGAAGACATCAAAACTACTTAACAACAGATATGGAATCATGTAGTAACCAAAAAAAAAGTGTTAAATATATTTTAGATGTTAGATTCTTCATTGTAGCCACCCTTTGCCTTGATGACAGCTTGAGACACTCATGGCATTCTCTCAACCAGTTTCACCTGGAATGGTTTTCCAACAGTCTTGAAGGAATTCCCACATATGCTGAGCACTTGTTGGCTGCTTTTCCTTCACTCTGCGGTCCAACTCATCCCAAACCATCTCAACTGGGTTGAGGTCGGGTGATTGTGGAAGCCAGGTCATCTGATGCAGCGCTCCATCACTCTCCTTCTTGGTCAAATATCCCTTACACAGCCTGGAGATGTGTTTTGGGTCATTGTCCAATTGAAAAACAAATGATAGTCCCACTAAGCGCAAACCAGATGGGATGGCGTATCGCTGCAGAATGCTGTGGTAGCCATGCTGGTTAAGTGTGCCTTGAATTCTAAATAAATCACCGACAGTGTCACCAGCAAAGAACCCCCACACCATCACACCTCCTCCTCCATGCTTCACGGTGGGAACTACACATGGAGATCATCCGTTCATCTACTCTTCATCTCACAAAGACGCCAAAAATCTCAAATTTAGACTAATCAGAACAAAGGACAGATTTCTACTGGTCTAATGTCCATTGCTCAAGTTTCTTGGCCCAAGCAAGTCCCTTCTTCTTATTGGTGTCCTTTGGTAGTGGTTTCTTTGTAGCAATTCGACCATGAAGGCTTGATTCACGCAGTCTCCTCTGAGCAGTTGAAGTTTTGATGTGTGTGTTACTTGAACTCTGTAAAGCATTTATTTTGGCTGGAATTTCTGAGGCTGGTAAGTCAATCAAATGTATTTATAAATCATTTCTTACATCAGCTAATGTCACAAAGTGCTGTACAGAAACCCAGACTAAAACCCCAAACAGCAAGCAATGCAGGTGTAGAAGCACGGTGGCTAGGAAAAACTCCCTAGAAAGGACAGAACCTAGGACGAAACCTAGATAAACCAAACTCTAATGAACATTTCCTCTGCAGCAGAGGTAACTCTGGGTATTCCTTTCCTGTGGCGGTCCTCATGAGAGACAGGTAACTCTAATGAACTTATCCTCTGCAGCAGAGGTAACTATGGGTCTTCCTTTCCTGTGGCGGTCCTCATGAGAACCAGTTAACTCTAATGAACTTATCCTCTGCAGCAGAGGTAACTATGGGTCTTCCTTTCCTGTGGCGGTCCTCATGAGAACCAGTTAACTCTAATGAACTTATCCTCTGCAGCAGAGGTAACTCTGGGTATTCCTTTCCTGTGGCGGTCCTCATGAGAACCAGTTAACTCTAATGAACTTATCCTCTGCAGCAGAGGTAACTCTGGGTATTCCTTTCCTGTGGCGGTCCTCATGAGAGACAGGTAACTCTAATGAACTTATCCTCTGCAGCAGAGGTAACTCTGGGTATTCCTTTCCTGTGGCTGTCCTCATGAGAACCAGTTAACTCTAATGAACTTATCCTCTGCAGCAGAGGTAACTATGGGTCTTCCTTTCCTGTGGCGGTCCTCATGAGAGACAGGTAACTCTAATGAACATTTCCTCTGCAGCAGAGGTAACTCTGGGTATTCCTTTCCTGTGGTGGTCCTTATGAGAACCAGTTAACTCTAATGAACTTATCCTCTGCAGCAGAGGTAACTCTGGGTATTCCTTTCCTGTGGCGGTCCTCATGAGAGACAGGTAACTCTAATGAACATTTCCTCTGCAGCAGAGGTAACTCTGGGTATTCCTTTCCTGTGGTGGTCCTTATGAGAACCAGTTAACTCTAATGAACTTATCCTCTGCAGCAGAGGTAACTCTGGGTATTCCTTTCCTGTGGCGGTCCTCATGAGAACCAGTTAACTCTAATGAACTTATCCTCTGCAGCAGAGGTAACTCTGGGTATTCCTTTCCTGTGGCGGTCCTCATGAGAACCAGTTAACTCTAATGAACTTATCCTCTGCAGCAGAGGTAACTCTGGGTATTCCTTTCCTGTGGCGGTCCTCATGAGAGACAGGTAACTCTAATGAACTTATCCTCTGCAGCAGAGGTAACTCTGGGTATTCCTTTCCTGTGGCTGTCCTCATGAGAACCAGTTAACTCTAATGAACTTATCCTCTGCAGCAGAGGTAACTATGGGTCTTCCTTTCCTGTGGCGGTCCTCATGAGAGACAGGTAACTCTAATGAACATTTCCTCTGCAGCAGAGGTAACTCTGGGTATTCCTTTCCTGTGGTGGTCCTTATGAGAACCAGTTAACTCTAATGAACTTATCCTCTGCAGCAGAGGTAACTCTGGGTATTCCTTTCCTGTGGCGGTCCTCATGAGAGACAGGTAACTCTAATGAACATTTCCTCTGCAGCAGAGGTAACTCTGGGTATTCCTTTCCTGTGGTGGTCCTTATGAGAACCAGTTAACTCTAATGAACTTATCCTCTGCAGCAGAGGTAACTCTGGGTATTCCTTTCCTGTGGCGGTCCTCATGAGAACCAGTTAACTCTAATGAACTTATCCTCTGCAGCAGAGGTAACTCTGGGTATTCCTTTCCTGTGGCGGTCCTCATGAGAACCAGGTAACTCTAATGAACTTATCCTCTGCAGCAGAGGTAACCCTGGGTATTCCTTTCCTGTGGCGGTCCTCATGAGAGCCAGTTAACTCTAATGAACTTATCCTCTGCAGCAGAGGTAACCCTGGGTATTCCTTTCCTGTGGCGGTCCTCATGAGAACCAGTTAACTCTAATGAACTTATCCTCTGCAGCAGAGGTAACCCTGGGTATTCCTTTCCTGTGGCGGTCCTCATGAGAACCAGTTAACTCTAATGAACTTATCCTCTGCAGCAGAGGTAACCCTGGGTATTCCTTTCCTGTGGCGGTCCTCATGAGAACCAGGTAACTCTAATGAACTTATCCTCTGCAGCAGAGGTAACTCTGGGTATTCCTTTCCTGTGGCGGTCCTCATGAGAACCAGGTAACTCTAATGAACTTATCCTCTGCAGCAGAGGTAACCCTGGGTATTCCTTTCCTGTGGCGGTCCTCATGAGAACCAGGTAACTCTAATGAACTTATCCTCTGCAGCAGAGGTAACTCTGGGTCTTCCTTTCCTGTGGCGGTCCTCATGAGAGCCAGTTAACTCTAATGAACTTATCCTCTGCAGCAGAGGTAACCCTGGGTATTCCTTTCCTGTGGCGGTCCTCATGAGAACCAGTTAACTCTAATGAACTTATCCTCTGCAGCAGAGGTAACCCTGGGTATTCCTTTCCTGTGGCGGTCCTCATGAGAACCAGTTAACTCTAATGAACTTATCCTCTGCAGCAGAGGTAACCCTGGGTCTTCCTTTCCTGTGGAGGTCCTCATGAGAACCAGTTAACTCTAATGAACTTATCCTCTGCAGCAGAGGTAACTCTGGGTCTTCCTTTCCTGTGGAGGTCCTCATGAGAACCAGTTAACTCTAATGAACTTATCCTCTGCAGCAGAGGTAACTCTGGGTCTTCCTTTCCTGTGGCGGTCCTCATGAGAACCAGTTAACTCTAATGAACTTATCCTCTGCAGCAGAGGTAACTCTGGGTCTTCCTTTCCTGTGGAGGTCCTCATGAGAACCAGTTAACTCTAATGAACATTTCCTCTGCAGCAGAGGTAACTCTGGGTATTCCTTTCCTGTGGCGGTCCTCATGAGAACCAGTTTCGTCATAGCGCTTGATGATGTTTGCGACTGCACTTTTTAAAAATGTTCAGCATTTACTGACATTCATGTCTTAAAGTAATGCTGGACTGTCGTTTCACTTTGCTTGTTTGAGCTGTTCTTGCCATAATATGGACTTGGTCTTTTACCAAATAGGACTATCTTCTGTATACCACCCCTACAACACAACTGATTGGCTCAAAAGCATTAAGGAAAGAAATTCCACAAATTAACTTTTAACAAGGCACACCTGTTAATTGAAATGCATTCCAGGTGACTACCTCATGAAGCTGGTTGAGAGAATGCCAAGAGTGTGCAAAGCTGTCAAAGCAAAAGGTGGCTACTTTGAAGAATCTAATTTAATTTGTTTAACACTTTATTGGTTTCTAGACGATTCCATATGTGTTATTTCATAGCTTTGATGTCTTCACAATTATTCTACAATGTAGAAACTAGTAAAAATAAAGAAAAACCCTTGAATGAGTAGGTGCGTCCAGACTGTTGACTGGTACTATACATAATAGCTATTTAAAAATTGTCAAAATATTTCAGTGTGGCAAGTAATTGAGCATCAACGGCACCCTATTCCCTATATAGTGAGTGCACTAGTTCTGACCAGAGCCTTATAGGCTTTAATCAAAAGTAGTGCACTACATAGGGAATAGGGTTGCCATTGAGGAAGACATAATTAACATAATTAGACATAATTACTTGAACGATACCCTGGTCTGAAGTTCCTCTCCTGTCCCCCTCCAAACAACATGGGGTAGAGGGGTGTGGTTGTTCCTGGGCCGTTCACATACAACGCTCCCACCCTCGGTGCATAGAACTGAGTAACGGAATAGGAAAATTATATAAGAACTCATCTTCCCAGAATGCAATAGAAGATAATCACAGTATCCACAGGTGATTCTAAATAGTTTTTCCTTTGCTTCCTCGCATCTTGACTCCTTCTCAAAATGCATTTGGATGTAAAAGATCTTAGGTTTCCCCCCTCTCCTCCAATACGCTTTAAGAAACACACAAGGAATCAAGGAAACACATTTCAGATTTGCCTAAAGTTCAGAAGAGTCCTGACCCCTGACCTTGTGTCCTACAATGGTGAGGTAATCCACTCCCAGGTCACGGGCGTCGACCCGCACCTTGCCTATGGCCTGGGCCGCGTCAGTGTGCAGGAGGATTCTATGTTGACGCTGTCTGTTGACAAAGCTGACCCTCTGACAGAGCTCTCTGATTGGCTGTCAGGAAAAACACACAAGGTAGTCAAGTAATAATTCTGTTAGTAATATCTGTGATTAAGATACACTACATAACCAAAAGTATGTAGACACCTGCTCATCCAACATCTCATTCCCAAAAGCATGAATACGGAATTGGTCTCCATTTTGCTGCTAGAACAGTCTCCACTTCTCGGGAAAGCTTTCCACTGGATGTTGGAACATTGCAGCAAGGATTTGCTTCCATTCAGCCACAAGAGCATTAGTGAGGTCGGGCACTGATGTTGGGCGATTAGGCCTGGCTCGCAGTCTGAATTCTAATTCATCCAAAAGAGGTTGAGGTCAGGGCTCTGTGCAGGCTAGTCAAGTTCTTCCACATCGATCTCGACAAACCATCGATGTATGGACATCGCTTTATGCACGGGGGCACCGTCATGCTGAAACAGGAAAGGGCCTTCCCCAAACTGTTGCCTCACAGTTTGGGGAAGACAGACCTGACAGAATTGTTTACAATATCATTGTATGCTGTAGTGTTAACGTTTCCCTTCACTGGAACTAAGGAACCTAAACCATGAATAACAGCTCCACATCATTATTCCTCCTCCACCAAACTTTACAGTTGGCAACATTGGGGCAGGTAGCATTCTTCTGGCATCCGCCAAACCCAGATTCATCCGTTGGACTACCAGATCGTGAAGTGTGATTCATCACTCCAGAGAACGTGTTTCCACTGCTCCAGAGTCCAATGGCGGCGAGATTTACACCACTCCAGCTGATGCTTGGCATTGCGCATGGTGATCTTAGGCTTGTGTGCAGCTGCTCGGCCATGGAAACCCATTTCATGAAGCTCCCGATTAACAGTTCTTGTGCTGACTTTGCTTCCAGATGTAGTTTGTAACTTGGTAGTGAGTGCTGCAGCTGAGGACAGACCATTTATGCACTTCAGTGGTTCTGTGAGCTCATGTGGCCTACCACTTACCTACCACCTACGACTGAGCCGTTGTTGCTCCTAGACGTTTTGTACTTCACAATAACTGCACTCACAGTTGACAGGGGGAAGCTCTAACAGGCCAGAAATTTGATGAACTGACTTGTTGGAAAGGTGGCATCCTATGACAGTACCACATTGATAGTCTATTAGGATTGCATGGCTGTGTGCTTGACTTTATACACCTGTCAGCAACAGGTGTGGCTGAAATAACTGAATCCACTCATTTGAATTGATGTCCAGATACTTTTGTGTGTATATATATATATATATATATATAGTGTATGTTAGTAATATACACTGAGTGTTAAAAACATTAGGAACACCTGCTCTTTCCATAACAGACCAGGTCAATCCAGGTGAAAGATATGATCCCTTATTGCAGAGGTTCTTAAACATTTTCAGCATGGGACCCAAATGATCCAAATGAGAAATTCTGTGTTTTTCTTGGGACACAGGCTTAGGTAAATATGCAACTATACATACATATCGGTACATTTCATTGCCCTTATGCCGAAAACAAATATAGACAGAAACAAATAACAATGAAAATAAATATTAATATAAATTTCTATTCATGTTTATTTTCTCCTATTAAAAACACTCTTACGTATCTGTCTAGGTTGGAACTGGTGCTGTTAGAATACAATAAATCATTTTCATTCTGAACTGGAATAAACGGATTGATCACATCACACAGATGAATAACAGAACAGACACACAGGCGTTTTGATAGTGAAACCGTAAGAAACAGTACAGATGAACAATGATCAGGCCTACTGTCCATCTTACTGTAGAAAGAAAGTCTAGGTTGGAACTGTTGCTGTTTAAAAAATACAATCGTTTTTTTTTTATTCGAACGAGAATAAACTGATTGGTCACATCACATTTCTGGTCACATGATGTGGACCAGAAAACACACACACCTAATGAGAGGTCTGTTCTGTCCATGTCTATTCTGGGCTCAGTTTTAGACACTGCAACCCAGAGGTGATGCTCAGCATTGAGTCCATTTCTGTACTTGTTGTTTTAAAGTATGCCAGAGTTGAGAACCCTGACTCACACAGGAATATGGTACCAAACTGGACCAGAACATCTACTACTTTCTCAGTCAGACAGGAAACCACTTCCTGTTGTAGATTTTTATTTATTTATTTTATTTATTTTACCTTTACCAGGTAGGCAAGTTGAGAACAAGTTCTCATTTACAATTGCGACCTGGCCAAGATAAAGCAAAGCAGTTCGACAGATAAAACGACACAGAGTTACACATGGAGTAAAAACAAACATACAGTCAATAATGCAGTATAAACAAGTCTATATACAATGTGAGCAAATGAGGTGAGAAGGGAGGTAAAGGCAAAAAAGGCCATGATGGCAAAGTAAATACAATATAGCAAGTAAAATACTGGAATGGTAGTTTTGCAATGGAAGAATGTGCAAAGTAGAAATAAAAAAATTATGGGGTGCAAAGGAGCAAAATAAATAAATAAATAAAAATTAAATACAGTTGGGAAAGAGGTAGTTGTTTGGGCTAAATTATAGGTGGGCTATGTACAGGTGCAGTAATCTGTGAGCTGCTCTGACAGTTGGTGCTTAAAGCTAGTGAGGGAGATAAGTGTTTCCAGTTTCAGAGATTTTTGTAGTTCGTTCCAGTCATTGGCAGCAGAGAACTGGAAGGAGAGGCGGCCAAAGAAAGAATTGGTTTTGGGGGTGACTAGAGAGATATACCTGCTGGAGCGTGTGCTACAGGTGGGAGATGCTATGGTGACCAGCGAGCTGAGATAAGGGGGGACTTTACCTAGCAGGGTCTTGTAGATGACATGGAGCCAGTGGGTTTGGCGACGAGTATGAAGCGAGGGCCAGCCAACGAGAGCGTACAGGTCGCAATGGTGGGTAGTATATGGGGCTTTGGTGATAAAACGGATTGCACTGTGATAGACTGCATCCAATTTGTTGAGTAGGGTATTGGAGGCTATTTTGTAAATGACATCGCCAAAGTCGAGGATTGGTAGGATGGTCAGTTTTACAAGGGTATGTTTGGCAGCATGAGTGAAGGATGCTTTGTTGCGAAATAGGAAGCCAATTCTAGATTTAACTTTGGATTGGAGATGTTTGATATGGGTCTGGAAGGAGAGTTTACAGTCTAACCAGACACCTAAGTATTTGTAGTTGTCCACGTATTCTAAGTCAGAGCCGTCCAGAGTAGTGATGTTGGACAGGCGGGTAGGTGCAGGTAGCGATCGGTTGAAGAGCATGCATTTAGTTTTACTTGTATTTAAGAGCAATTGGAGGCCACAGAAGGAGAGTTGTATGGCATTGAAGCTTGCCTGGAGGGTTGTTAACACAGTGTCCAAAGAAGGGCCGGAAGTATACAGAATGGTGTCGTCTGCGTAGAGGTGGATCAGGGACTCACCAGCAGCAAGAGCGACCTCATTGATGTATACAGAGAAGAGAGTCGGTCCAAGAATTGAACCCTGTGGCACCCCCATAGAGACTGCCAGAGGTCCGGACAGCAGACCCTCCGATTTGACACACTGAACTCTATCAGAGAAGTAGTTGGTGAACCAGGCGAGGCAATCATTTGAGAAACCAAGGCTGTCGAGTCTGCCGATGAGGATATGGTGATTGACAGAGTCGAAAGCCTTGGCCAGATCAATGAATACGGCTGCACAGTAATGTTTCTTATCGATGGCGGTTAAGATATCGTTTAGGACCTTGAGCGTGGCTGAGGTGCACCCATGACCAGCTCTGAAACCAGATTGCATAGCAGAGAAGGTATGGTGAGATTCGAAATGGTCGGTAATCTGTTTGTTGACTTGGCTTTCGAAGACCTTAGAAAGGCACGGTAGGATAGATATAGGTCTGTAGCAGTTTGGGTCAAGAATGTCCCCCCCTTTGAAGAGGGGGATGACCGCAGCTGCTTTCCAATCTTTGGGAATCTCAGACGACACGAAAGAGAGGTTGAACAGGCTAGTAATAGGGGTGGCAACAATTTCGGCAGATAATTTTAGAAAGAAAGGGTCCAGATTGTCTAGCCCGGCTGATTTGTAGGGGTCCAGATTTTGCAGCTCTTTCAGAACATCAGCTGAATGGATTTGGGAGAAGGAGAAATGGGGAAGGCTTGGGCGAGTTGCTGTTGGGGGTGCAGTGCTGTTGTCCGGGGTAGGAGTAGCCAGGTGGAAAGCATGGCCAGCCGTAGAAAAATGCTTATTGAAATTCTCAATTATGGTGGATTTATCAGTGGTGACAGTGTTTCCTATCTTCAGTGCAGTGGGCAGCTGGGAGGAGGTGTTCTTATTCTCCATGGACTTTACAGTGTCCCAGAACTTTTTTGAGTTAGTGTTGCAGGAAGCAAATTTCTGCTTGAAAAAGCTAGCCTTGGCTTTTCTAACTGCCTGTGTATAATGATTTCTAGCTTCCCTGAACAGCTGCATATCACGGGGGCTGTTCGATGCTAATGCAGAACGCCATAGGATGTTTTTGTGTTGGATGAACAACCCAGAACTGTGTGAGTGGGTTCACAGTCAGACAGGAGACCACTTTCTGTTGTAGATGAACAACCCAGAACTGTGTGAGGGGGTTCTCAGTCAGACAAGAAACCACTTCCTGTTGTAGATGGAACAACCCAGAACTGTGTGAGGGGGTTCACCTCAAAAAGCATCTTGCTTCAATCAGTTTTTTATTCCAGTTCAGAATAACAATGATTATTTATTTTAACAGCAACAGTTCCAACCTAGACTAGTTTTCAACAATAATTTCTACAGTAAAATGTACAGTAGGCCTGATCATTGTTTATCGTCGTATGTACTGTTACTAGGGTTGCACGATCAGTAACTTGCTTTGGATGTTAGATATTAGCTATGTACAAAGCCAGGGAATTGTTTGAAAGAGAAACTCACATCTACTACTATTAATATTTAGGATCTGTGGACAAGTGTTTGTGTGTGTGTTAGGACCATTTAGGTGTGAAAAACGAGGCCATGCTGCCCGCCCGTCCGTCTGCCCGTCTGGGTGTGTGTGTCCCTCACCATTAGGACTCCTGTCTCGTTGTTAGCCATCATGATAGAGATGAGACAGGTGGCGGGGCGGACAGCAGCCAACACATCCTCCACCTCCACCCTCCCCGTCACCTTGGAAACCGCCACTGACGTCACATCTAAGACAACAACCCAGATAGGCCTATGTCAAGTCATTGACTGTTAAGGACAACATTTGGTGTATTTATCAGTTACTGGAAACACAAACGATCCTTATTACAGTATAATGATTTATGTACGTACAGTACTGAGTGACTAAAGTTCTCGTTCAACTTAAGTGTTATCCGTTAATAAAACAATATATATGATTGATCATCATCATCTTCATCATCATCATCATAATTTAGCACACAGTAAATAAATATGAATCCAGAACAGTGTTAAACCCCACCTGCCGTGGCGTCCTTCAGCAGGTGTTCAGCGGTCAGTCTGACAGAGTCATGCTCTACGTTAGAGACGAGGATATGAGGTAGAGGCCAGGCTGAGGTTCCGCTGTTCTCATGGCGATGTCTCTCCCCTCTCTGCTCTGCTGTCCTGCAGCTCTCTCTGTAGGCCTCCAGGGCACTGTGGAACACCAGGTTATTGGCCTGAAGAGAACGGAGGAAAGTAAAGATCGCTGGCAATTCCAACGGTAGGTTATATCGCTGAGAGCACGCACCAATCACATTGTGTTGTTTTGAGCCAGTCAATAAGCCAGATGTCATGTTGTGTTCATGTACAGTATAACGAGACTGTCAGTCTACCTCAGTCCCACCAGAGGTGAAGATGATGTCATCTGCTTTCCCCCCCACCATTCTAGCCACATTCTCTCTCGCCTGGGTAATGATCTTCTTTGCTTTCACTCCTGGAACAAGGAAGAGACGACTAAATTCAAACACACACACATAGCTAAACACGTTAATAAAATCAGCGGGGGTGACAAGATGGACAAAACAGAACATAAAAAACACACTTCCAAGGTCGGTGCCAACCCCTCCCCCGGTGCCAACCCCTCCCCGGGTACCAACCCCTCACCGGGTACCAACCCCTCACCCGGTGCCAACCCCTCACCCGGTGCCAACCCCTCCCCCGGTGCCAACCCCTCCCCCGGTGCCAACCCCTCCCCCGGTGCCAACCCCTCACCGGGTGCCAACCCCTCCCCCGGTGCCAACCCCTAACCCGGTGCCAACCCCTCACCGGGTGCCAACCCCTCACCGGGTACCAACCCCTCACCGGGTGCCAACCCCTCCCCCGGTGCCAACCCCTAACCCGGTGCCAACCCCTCACCGGGTACCAACCCCTCACCGGGTACCAACCCCTCACCGGGTACCAACCCCTCACCGGGTGCCAACCCCTCACCCGGTGCCAACCCCTCACCCGGTGCCAACCCCTCACCGGGTACCAACCCCTCACCCGGTGCCAACCCCTCACCCGGTGCCAACCCCTCACCCGGTGCCAACCCCTCACCTGGTACCAACCCCTCACCTGGTGTGTAGGTACTACTGGGGTTTCCCCAGGCCTCGTGCAAGGCTTCAGTAACAGCCTGGATCACCTGTGGCTCCAGTGGGGTGGTGGCGTTATAGTCCATGTAGATCCTGTATTACAGAGAGGTAGTACATTAAACCATTAGTAAGGAGGTGGGCGAAGACAGGATGTGCCATGAAATAGGCCTAGTAAAACAATATGTCTACAGGGAGGGAATCCTGTGGAGTCGTTCGAAGCCAAATAGATAAGAGCATGAGGAACCACAGGAACTCAATGGGTTGTAGTGGTCTCCCATCGACCCCTCTGTGACAAACAGTGATACCACTTACCTGTCCTCGTCCATGTCTGGAATATACGTGTGTATATGGCCGTCAAATGGAAGATCTGAGTGCGCATGCCCATTGGCACCACCTGTGTCTGAATGATGTGAGAGTGCGTGGTGGTCATCCAAGGAAGTGACTGTATGGCCATCAGATGCAGCTGAATGGTGAGAGAATGGACGACCGTCTACTGAGCGGTGACTGTGGTCCCTCGGGTCCCTCGTGCCGGAGCTGGCCTTCACTGGTTCAGACATGACCTTATGGAAAAGCCAAGGTTTATATGACTTTAGATTAAGTGCCCCCCCCCCCCCAAAAAAAAAAAATATATATATATCTGCAGGTAGTGTGTAACATAATGTTACGTCATTCTATAGGGTTGGGGTTGTCCTATATAAATGGGATACAAGTCCTATTTATATAGGGCAACGGTCCTATAGGGTCAAGGATGGGTTTGTAAACAAACTCATGAAGCTAAAAACGTCAGTCTGTTAGCCACCTGTTATCTACTATGTCACCGACACAGTCAGATACAATCTAGCCTAGCTAACTAGCTAATATGTAGACTTTCCAAGGACACGTGTAATGACCTAGCTAGCTCTAAAGAAAGCTAACCAGCCGTGTCGTTTCTTAAAATTAACCCAATTTCATCCAGCACAGCATTGATCTTGATAACCAGCTAGTAGACATCATTCGTTGCATCATTCGTTGAGTGACATAACTTTAGCTAATACGTGGCTGTAGAACAAGCTAAAAAAAAGCTTGCTAAGCTAGCTAACGTCATTTACTGTGGCTGGCTATGTTGGTATAAAACGAAAAATATTGTTTCTTTCATCAATTTGAACGTCACTGTAGTTAGCGAAATACCTTGGCTAGATAGGCGAAGGAGGATGAGACTGAAGAAGATTGCTCTACTGTCAACGACTCCCAAAATTCGAATCTTCTTCCTCAACCAGGAAATGCCAGGTTTCCGGTTCCGTCCATGAATGAATCAGTTCCTTCCTTATTTAGTGTTACGCCTGCGGGTGCATGTTGCAGAGTCTGAAAAACCGGTCCAGACTAAAAACACACTCCTGTATTGAAGACTTTTCCCTAGTTTCGGGTTTTGAAAATGAATATCAATAAGTCAGTCTTAGATTGTGTTTTACAGGAAGTTTATGGTATCACAATTAAAGATAAGGTTACTTATCTTGGAATTGTTATAGGCAAGGATGAAAAACAAAGGAGTGACGTAAACTTTAACCCCATTGTTGAAAGGTTGTTGAGAGAGATTTCGTTATACGGTCGGGTTTTATTGTCCAAAGCTGAAGGGTTATCCAGATCGGTTTATGTCTCGTTATCACTTGAATTATCCCTTTGAATTGTAAAGAATTTAGATAAGATTCTTTATGATTTTATTTGGAGGAACAAGCCTCACGATCTACTGAAAGATATTCTCACTAATACCCAAGAACAAGGAGGTCTTGACGTTTTAGATTTCAATACTCTAAATAATACTTTTAAAATAAATTTGATTCTGAAGTATGTTAAGAAACATAACAGTATTTGGAATGTCTTATCCTAAGTATTTATTTGACTCTGTTTTTGTTTTAGAATTTCTGCTTGGGTGTAATTTTGATGTTGGTAAAATCTTAGTAAAATTGGCCAAATTCCATAAACAGGCAATTTTAGCTTTGATGTTAGTGCATAAACACAATCTTTTCCCCTCACAGATACTTTCTATGGAACAACAAAGATATATACGATTTAAAATTAAGTCTCTTTTTTTCGTAACTGGTTTGAGAATACAATTATTTTGGTTGGTCAGTTACTGAATGACGATGGATATCTACTCTCATATGGGGAATTTCTTCATAAATTAAAATTCTAATAACCCCGAAATAATATACAATTATTTTTTATGCGATTCCAAGAGGGGTTGTGTCTTTTTTTAAATTCCTCTGTGGTTGATGTAAGTAACAGATTTACATGAAAATATATTCATTGGCAATATTAACATCAAAGATAAATGTAGTAATAAACAGATGAGGAATATTGTTTGTGATACTACAATTCCCTCAGCAAGATTCTGGAATATTTAATTCAACTGCTAATAATATTAGGTACATTTCATATTCAAAAATGCAAATGGTCTAATTCAAAACCTAACTTTTTTAACTTTATAAATTAATTTGATCAATATGTCACTACTTTAACTAATATGAAAAGCAAAAAGGCAATTCAAACGTCTTGTATTGTATTTTATGATTTGTTTGTTTAGGATTCCTGACAATGTAAATCGTTTGTATGTACAGTGCCTTGCGAAAGTATTCAGCCCCCTTGAACTTTGCGACCTTTTGCCACATTTCAGGCTTCAAACATAAAGATATAAAACTGTATTTTTTTGTGAAGAATCAACAACAAGTGGGACACAATCATGAAGTGGAAAAATTGGGCGTGCAAAATTATTCAGCCCCCTTAAGTTAATACTTTGTAGCGCCACCTTTTGCTGCGATTACAGCTGTAAGTCGCTTGAGGTATGTCTCTATCAGTTTTGCACATCGAGAGACTGACATTTTTTCCCATTCCTCCTTGCAAAACAGCTCGAGCTCAGTGAGGTTGGATGGAGAGCATTTGTGAACTGCAGTTTTCAGTTCTTTCCACAGATTCTCGATTGGATTCAGGTCTGGACTTTGACTTGGCCATTCTAACACCTGGATATGTTTATTTTTGAACCATTCCATTGTAGATTTTGCTTTATGTTTTGGATCATTGTCTTGTTGGAAGACAAATCTCCGTCCCAGTCTCAGGTCTTTTGCAGACTCCATCAGGTTTTCTTCCAGAATGGTCCTGTATTTGGCTCCATCCATCTTCCCATCAATTTTAACCATCTTCCCTGTCCCTGCTGAAGAAAAGCAGGCCCAAACCATGATGCTGCCACCACCATGTTTGACAGTGGGGATGGTGTGTTCAGGGTGATGAGCTGTGTTGCTTTTACGCCAAACATAACGTTTTGCATTGTTGCCAAAAAGTTCAATTTTGGTTTCATCTGACCAGAGCACCTTCTTCCACATGTTTAGTGTGTCTCCCAGGTGGCTTGTGACAAACTTTAAACAACACTCTTGCCACTCTTCCATAAAGGCCAGATTTGTGCAATATACGACTGATTGTTGTCCTATGGACAGAGTCTCCCACCTCAGCTGTAGATCTCTGCAGTTCATCCAGAGTGATCATGGGCCTCTTGGCTGCATCTCTGATCAGTCTTCTCCTTGTATGAGCTGAAAGTTTAGAGGGATGGCCAGGTCTTGGTAGATTTGCAGTGGTCTGATACTCCTTCCATTTCAATATTATCGCTTGCACAGTGCTCTTTGGGATGTTTAAAGCTTGGGAAATCTTTTTGTATCCAAATCCGGCTTTAAACTTCTTCACAACAGTATCTCGGACCTGCCTGGTGTGTTCCTTGTTCTTCATGATGCTCTCTGCGCTTTTAACGGACCTCTGAGACTATCACAGTGCAGGTGCATTTATACGGAGACTTGATTACACACAGGTGGATTGTATTTATCATCATTAGTCATTTAGGTCAACATTGGATCATTCAGAGATCCTCACTGAACTTCTGGAGAGAGTTTGCTGCACTGAAAGTAAAGGGGCTGAATAATTTTGCACGTCCAATTTTTCAGTTTTTGATTTGTTAAAAAAGTTTGAAATTCCAATAAATGTCGTTCCACTTCATGATTGTGTCCCACTTGTTGTTGATTCTTCACAAAAAATACAGTTTTATATCTTTATGTTTGAAGCCTGAAATGTGGCAAAAGGTCGCAAAGTTCAAGGGGGCCGAATACTTTCGCAAGGCACTGTATGCTTGTTTGCATGTGACTATTCTTCTTTTGTTTGTTGATATTTGTTCATTAAAAATAAATCGAAAAAAATACAAATCGAAAGTTGCTGGCCAGCCAACCAAAATTGGTTCTGTGAAGGTTCCCAGAACACAAAAACTGTTCATTTGTGCTGATTATTACAATGTTTCTATTAGGTCGCAAAAAATATTTGCCTAATATTGCAAAAACATTTTTCTAGGTTGCGGGAACATTGTGTGTTTTGGGGATGTTATCATCCTAATGTTAGTTAAAACCCTAACTACAACTTAATCTCAGCTAACGTTCTGGGAATGTTCCTGGTTTGCTGGGTGGTTTCTTCGAACCTATATTTCATACTAAATCCTACGTATTCTATCAAATCCTAAACTATAATCAATCTATCAGAGTAGAATTGAATAGATCAATAAAAAGAGGCCGATAATCTCCAGCACGCAGGGAACAATATCAACACAAAAAATAGACATGTACCTTGGTCGTGTTTCATAAGTTCCACGTTTATTTAATATCAATTGACGATGTGTTTTAATGTACACCAACTGTTTATTCTTCAACTCCAACACTCAAATAGAGACATTGATTTAACTACTGAACATTTAAGATGGTGTTTCAACAGGTTACAGCTGTATGGTGTACTGTTCACAGCAATCATGTTGTTTTATATACAATGCAACAAAAAAAAAGAACATGAAGAAAACCAAATAGAAAAATGCTTTAATGGGTGCAGTTTGACAGAGCTATAGAAACAATACAATCAGTTCTGATTAAATATGGAAGCACACTTGATGGTTCAAAAGCTACTTTGTGAATTCTGTGATGGTGATGACTAAGAAGGGATGTGGATGTTTGTGGCCAGACAGTGAAACAGGATTGACAGACAGACATTGTCCGAGTCCCAAACGGTACACTATTCCCTATGCAGTGCACTAGTTTTGACCAGATCCCATAAAAAAAGTAGCGCACTATTAAGGGGAATAGGGTGCCATTTGGGACTAATGACCCAGTCTACATGATGTCCTGGCTACATTCAAAAGGCCATATGAACACTTCTCCTCGTAGGTAAGGATCTTTTATGTCCTATACAGTGTAGTGCCCTTGATATTGTAAACTGGGAAGGAGACAACCATAACCTGCTCAATAGGCCCACACACTGCAATCCAATATAATACAAGTATGATAATAATAATTTACATTCTACCAGACTGTATGTGAGATTTCAGTGATGCACCACCACCATCCCATGACTATTTGGGTTTTCTGATTCAATCAATGGAACAAGACAAACTGTGAGGAAATTAGCTAGACCCAACAGGGGTAGAACCCATTGGTACAGGGTAGAACTCTGACCCACTGGTACAGGCTAGACCTCTGACCCACTGGTACAGGCTAGACCTCTGACCCACTGGTAAAGGGTAGGTCTCTGACCCACTGGTACAGGCTAGACCTCTGACCCGTTGGTACATGGTAGACCTCTGACCCGTTGGTACAGGGTAGACCTCTGACCCATTGGTAAAGGGTAGACCTCTGACCCACTGGTACAGGGTAGACCTCTGACAGGCTAGACCTCTGACCCGTTGGTAAAGGGTAGACCTCTGACCCACTGGTACAGGGTAGACCTCTGACAGGCTAGACCTCTGACCCGTTGATACGGGGTAGACCTCTGACCCACTGGTAAAGGGTCGATCTCTGACCCACTGGTACAGGATAGACCTCTGACCCATTGGTAAAGGGTAGATCTCTGACCCACTGGTACAGGCTAGACCTCTGACTCGTTGGTACAGGGTAGACTTCTGACCCGTTGGTACAGGGTAGACCTCTGACCCGTTGGTAAAGGGTAGACCTCTGACCCACTGGTACAGGCTAGATCTCTGACCCATTGGTAAAGGGTAGACCTCTGACCCGTTGGTACAGGGTAGACATCTGACCCGTTGGTACAGGGTAGACCTCTGACCCGTTGGTACAGGGTAGACCTCTGACCCGTTGGTACAGTGTAGACCTCTGACCCATTGGTACAGGGTAGTCCTCTGACCCGTTGGTACAGGGTAGACCTCTGACCCGTTGGTACAGGGTAGACCTCTGACCCGTTGGTACAGGGTAGACCTCTGACCCGTTGGTACAGGGTAGACCTCTGACCCGTTGGTACAGGGTAGACCTCTGACCCGTTGATACGGGGTAGACCTCTGACCCACTGGTAAAGGGTAGATCTCTGACCCACTGGTAAAGGGTAGATCTCTGACCCACTGGTATAGGATATACCTCTGACCCATTGGTAAAGGGTAGATCTCTGACCCACTGGTACAGGCTAGATCTCTGACCCGTTGGTACAGGGTAGGCCTCTGACCCGTTGGTACAGGGTAGACCTCTGACCCGTTGGTAAAGGGTAGACCTCTGACCCACTGGTACAGGGTAGACCTCTGACCCGTTGGTAAAGGGTAGACATCTGACCCGTTGGTACAGGGTAGACCTCTGACCCACTGGTACAGGGTAGACCTCTGACCCACTGGTACAGGGTAGACCTCTGACAGGCTAGACCTCTGACCCGTTGGTACAGGGTAGACATCTGACCCGTTGATATGGGGTAGACCTCTGACACGTTGGTAAAGGGTAGACATCTGACCCGTTGGTACAGGGTAGACCTCTGACCCGTTGGTACAGGGTAGACCACTGACCCACTGGTACAGGGTAGACCTCTGACCCATTGGTACAGGATAGACCTCTGACCCATTGGTACAGTGTAGACCTCTGACCCGTTGGTACAGGGTAGTCATCTGACCCGTTGGTACAGGGTAGACCTCTGACCCGTTCATACAGGGTAGACCTCTGACCCGTTGGTACAGGGTAGACCTCTGACCCGTTGGTACAGGGTAGACCTCTGACCCATTGGTACAGGGTAGACCTCTGACCCGTTGGTAAAGGGTAGACCTCTGACCCGTTGGTACAGGGTAGACCTCTGACCCGTTGGTACAGGGTAGACCTCTGACCCGTTGGTACAGGGTAGACCTCTGACCCGTTGGTACAGGGTAGACCTCTGACCCGTTGGTAAAGGGTAGACCTCTGACCCGTTGGTACAGAGTAGACCTCTGACAGGCTAGACCTCTGACCCACTGGTACAGGGTAGACCTCTGACAGGCTAGACCTCTGACCCGTTGGTACAGGGTAGACCTCTGACCCGTTGATACGGGGTAGACCTCTGACCCGTTGGTAAAGGGTAGACCTCTGACCCGTTGGTACAGGGTAGACCTCTGAACCGTTGGTACAGGGTAGACCTCTGAACCGTTGGTACAGGGTAGACCTCTGACCCGTTGGTACAGGGTAGACCTCTGACCCGTTGGTACAGGGTAGACCTCTGACCCGTTGGTACAGGGTAGACCTCTGACCCTTTGGTACAGGGTAGACCTCTGACCCGTTGGTACAGGGTAGCCCTCTGACCCGTTGGTACAGGGTAGACCTCTGACCCGTTGGTACAGGGTAGACCTCTGACCCGTTGGTACAGGGTAAACCTCTGACCCATTGGTACAGGATAGACCTCTGACCCATTGTTAATGGGTAGATCTCTGACCCACTGGTACAGGCTAGACCTCTGACCCACTGGTACAGGGTAGACCTCTGACCCGTTGGTAAAGGGTAGACCTCTGACCCGTTGGTACAGGGTAGACCTCTGACCCGTTGGTACAGGGTAGACCTCTGACCCTTTGGTACAGGGTAGACCTCTGACCCTTTGGTACAGGGTAGACCTCTGACCCGTTGGTACAGGGTAGACCTCTGACCCGTTGGTAAAGGGTAGACCTCTGACCCGTTGGTACAGAGTAGACCTCTGACCTGTTGGTACAGGGTAGACCTCTGACAGGCTAGACCTCTGACCCACTGGTACAGGGTAGACCTCTGACAGGCTAGACCTCTGACCCGTTGGTACAGGGTAGACCTCTGACCCGTTGATACAGGGTAGACCTCTGACCCGTTGGTAAAGGGTAGACCTCTGACCCGTTGGTACAGGGTAGACCTCTGACCCGTTGGTACAGGGTAGACCTCTGAACCGTTGGTACAGGGTAGACCTCTGACCCGTTGGTACAGGGTAGACCTCTGACCCGTTGGTACAGGGTAGACCTCTGACCCTTTGGTACAGGGTAGACCTCTGACCCGTTGGTACAGGGTAGCCCTCTGACCCGTTGGTACAGGGTAGACCTCTGACCCGTTGGTACAGGGTAGACCTCTGACCCGTTGGAACAGGGTAGACCTCTGACCCGTTGGTACAGGATAGACCTCTGACCCACTGGTACAGGGTAGACCTCTGACCCACTGGTACAGGGTAGACCTCTGACCCGTTGGTAAAGGGTAGACCTCTGACCCGTTGGTACAGGGTAGACCTCTGACCCGTTGGTACAGGGTAGACCTCTGACCCGTTGGTACAGGGTAGACCTCTGACCCTTTGGTACAGGGTAGACCTCTGACCCATTGGTACAGGGTAGCCCTCTGACCCGTTGGTACAGGGTAGCCCTCTGACCCGTTGGTACAGGGTAGACCTGACTTCCCCTGGAACTCCAAAGGAATGATAACGGGTTTTAAAATGCGCATTTACTGCAAGCAGTGTATACCCTGTAGTTATCAGTTATCAGTTATCAGTTATCAGATACATTGATATGGGTAAAATTACCTTATATCACAACCTTCATTAGATTGAATCATTACTGTCAAATCTAATATCATTTACACACAAGAGCCCTTTCAACATGGTACAGTATGTGAAGAGATACGTATGTCGGCCGCGGTGGAAAAAGTACTCAATTGTCATACTTGAGAAAAAGTAAAGATACCTTAATAGAAAAGGACTCAGGTAAAAGTGAAAGTCACCCTGTAAAATACTACTTGACTAAAAGTATTTAGTTTTAAAAATGTACTTAAGTATCAAAAATAAAATGTAATTGCTAAAATATACTTAAAAGTATCAAAAGTAAAAGTATAAATCATTTCAAATTCCTAAAATATTAAGCAAACCAGGCTGCACAATTTTCGTGCTTTTTAATTTTACGGAGAGCCAGGGGCACTCAAGACATCATTTTCAAACGAAGCCTATGTTTTTATTGAGTCTGCCAGATCAGAGGCAGTAGGGATGACCGTTGTATTGAACAGCTGAGCCACAGCTGTGTAGCGTTGTATTGACCAGCAGAGCCACAGCTGTGTTTTCCGTTATACTGAACAGCAGAGGCACAGCTGTGTAGCGTTGTATTGACCAGCAGAGCCACAGCTGTGTAGCGTTGTATTGACCAGCAGAGCCACAGCTGTGTAGCGTTGTATTGACCAGCAGAGCCACAGCTGTGTAGCGTTGTATTGACCAGCAGAGCCACAGCAATACAAGTATTGGCATTACAGTTCTTCCTTCTCTTAATAATAATGTGCATATCAAATGACACCCTATTCCCTATATAGTGCACTACTTTAGACCAGGACCCTATGGCACCCTATTCCCTATATAGTGCACTACTTTAGACCAGGACCCTATGGCACCCTATTCCCTATATAGTGCACTACTTTAGACCAGGACCCTATGGCACCCTATTCCCTATATAGTGCACTACTTTAGACCAGGACCCTATGGCACCCTATTTCCTATATAGTGCACTACTTTAGACCAGGACCCTATGGCACCCTATTCCCTATATAGTGCACTACTTTAGACCAGGACCCTATGGCACCCTATTCCCTATATAGTGCACTACTATAGACCAGAACCCTATGGCACCCTATTCCCTATATAGTGCACTACTTTAGACCAGGACCCTATGGCACCCTATTCCCTATGTAGTGCACTACTATAGACCAGAACCCTATGGCACCCTATTCCCTATATAGTGCACTACTTTAGACCAGGACCCTATGGCACCCTATTCCCTATGCACTGTAGTGCAGTACATAAGGAATTATAAACTAGGTGGTTTGAGCCCTGAATTTTGATTGGCTGAAAGCCATGGTATATCAGACCGTATACAACAGGTATGACAAAACATTTAGTTTTACTGCCCTAATTACGACTGTAACCAGTTTACAATAGCAATAAGGCTCCTCGGGAGTTTGTGACATATGGCCAATATAGCACGGCTAAGGGCTGTATCCAGGCACTCCGCGTTGTGTCGTGCTTAAGAACATCCCTTAGCCGTGGTATATTGGCCATATTCCACACCCCCTTGAGCCTTATTGCTTAACTATATAAGGACTAGGGTGCCCCTTTGAGACATAACCTATAAGTGCTATGTCATTTCCTGCTCGTACTGAGCATGCTCTGTAGGTTGGCTGGCCTCAGGCATGCTTCTTATCAAAAGCTACAGGTAGCAGTGTATCAATCAATCAATTTGGTCTCTGTCACTACATCAATGGCTGGAAAGCGATGGATGATAAATGAGCCCGTTAAACACCATGTCCCTAGGTATGCTATACTTTCTGAGACTCACATAAAGAAGGACAAGAAGAACCCTGCGTGCCATGAAAGAAGTGTCTACTGGGTATACTGACATGACGTCCTGTTCTCTTCCTACTGTGAGTAGTGTCTACTGGACATACTGACATGACGTCCTGTTCTCTTCCTACTGTGAGTAGTGTCTACTGGACATACTGACATGACGTCCTGTTCTCTTCCTACTGTGAGTAGTGTCTACTGGACATACTGACATGACGTCCTGTTCTCTTCCAACTGTGAGTAGTGACTACTGGACATACTGACATGACGTCCTGTTCTCTTCCAACTGTGAGTAGTGACTACTGGACATACTGACATGACGTCCTGTTCTCTTCCTACTGTGAGTAGTGTCTACTGGGTATACTGACAGCCGTCCTGTTCTCTTCCTACTGTGAGTAGTGACTACTGGACATACTGACAGCTGTCCTGTTCTCTTCATACTGTGAGTAGTGTCTACTGGGTATACTGACAGCCGTCCTGTTCTCTTCCTACTGTGAGTAGTGTCTACTGGACATACTGACATGACGTCCTGTTCTCTTCCTACTGTGAGTAGTGACTACTGGACATACTGACATGACGTCCTGTTCTCTTCCTACTGTGAGTAGTGTCTACTGGACATACTGACATGACGTCCTGTTCTCTTCCTACTGTGAGTAGTGACTACGGGACATACTGACAGCCGTCCTGTTCTCTTACAACTGTGAGTAGTGTCTACTGGACATACTGACATAACGTCCTGTTCTCTTCCTACTGTGAGTAGTGACTACGGGACATACTGACAGCCGTCCTGTTCTCTTACAACTGTGAGTAGTGTCTACTGGGTATACTGACAGCCGTCCTGTTCTCTTCTAACTGTGAGTAGTGTCTACTGGACATACTGACATGACGTCCTGTTCTCTTCCTACTGTGAGTAGTGTCTACTGGACATACTGACATGACGTCCTGTTCTCTTCCTACTGTGAGTAGTGTCTACTGGACATACTGACATGACGTCCTGTTCTCTGCCAACTGTGAGTAGTGACTACTGGGTATACTGACAGCCGTCCTGTTCTCTTCCTACTGTGAGTAGTGACTACTGGACATACTGACAGCCGTCCTGTTCTCTTCCTACTGTGAGTAGTGTCTACTGGACATACTGACAGCTGTCCTGTTCTCTTCCTACTGTGAGTAGTGACTACTGGACATACTGACAGCCGTCCTGTTCTCTTCCTACTGTGAGTAGTGTCTACTGGACATACTGACAGCTGTCCTGTTCTCTTCCTACTGTGAGTAGTGTCTACTGGACATACTGACAGCTGTCCTGTTCTCTTCCTACTGTGAGTAGTGACTACTGGACATACTGACATGACCTCCTGTTCTCTTCCTACTGTGAGTAGTGACTACTGGACATACTGACATGACGTCCTGTTCTCTGCCAACTGTGAGTAGTGACTACTGGACATACTGACATGACGTCCTGTTCTTTGCCAACTGTGAGTAGTGACTACTGGGTATACTGACAGCTGTCCTGTTCTCTGCCAACTGTGAGTAGTGACTACTGGGTATACTGACATGACGTCCTGTTCTCTGCCAACTGTGAGTAGTGACTACTGGGTATACTGACAGCTGTCCTGTTCTCTTCCTACTGTGAGTAGTGACTACTGGGTATACTGACAGCTGTCCTGTTCTCTGTCAACTGTGAGTAGTGACTACTGGGTATACTGACAGCTGTCCTGTTCTCTTCCTACTGTGAGTAGTGTCTACTGGACATACTGACAGCTGTCCTGTTCTCTTCCTACTGTGAGTAGTGACTACTGGACATACTGACATGACCTCCTGTTCTCTTCCTACTGTGAGTAGTGACTACTGGACATACTGACATGACCTCCTGTTCTCTTCCTACTGTGAGTAGTGACTACTGGACATACTGACATGACGTCCTGTTCTCTGCCAACTGTGAGTAGTGACTACTGGGTATACTGACAGCTGTCCTGTTCTCTTCTATCTGTGAGTGAAACATATAGCAGGGTAATAGCATAGTAAATACACAATTCAACTGATAACCAACTTGAAAAAAAAAAAAAAAAACACAAAAAAGGCCCTCTCAGTCATCATTCTGTTTCCCTGTTGTGTGGACTGGACCCACTAATGGACCCACTAATGGACCCACTAATGGACCCACTAATGGACCCACTAATGGACCCACTAATGGACCCACTAATGGACCCACTAATGGACCCACTAATGGACCCACTAATGGACCCACTACGATGACTAATGTTTTGCTCGATACAAAACAAACAGCCCATACATTTACGATTCATTTACGATTCATTTACGATTCATTTACGATTCATTTACGATTCATTCACGTACAGTAGCTGCAACACTGATGTATACATCCATCGTGTACACAATGAGTGCTGTTGAACGGAAAACAAACAGGGACTAAAGACTAAAATAATTCAACTTCACATGAGATTAACTAAAAAAGAAGCAATTGAAGAGAACCTGAGCGCCATGTAATTTGCCGGATTCAATCTGGTTATTATACAGAAAATGTCTACAATGAAATATCAGTAGTATATTTCTATAGAAATGGATCATCCTATACTATCACTCGATAATATGTTTATAAAAAGGCGTACGGTATGTGAAAACTCATATTCATTGTCTTTAAGTGCATATACGTGCATATACGTGCATATACGCGCATATACGCGCATATACGTGCATATACGCGCATATACGTGCATATACGTGCATATACGTGCATATACGTGCATATACGCTCATATCGATCTCCGACAATTGTTTTGTTGTTTTTTTGACTCAGCACTTTGGATGTGAAATGATACAATGACTAGGAGGTCAAAGTGCAGGACTGTCAGCTTTAATATGAGGATATTTTCATCCATTTCGGGCTGAAATGTTTAGAAATTACAGCACTTTTTTGTTGTTGTTCATAGTCCCTCCGTTTTAGGGGACCAAAAGTATTGGGATAAATTAACTTTATGATTTCAACTCCAAAGTGCTGGAGTACAGAGCTAAAACAACAACAACAACAACAGAAGCAAACAAAATGTCCACTGTACCAATAGTTTTGCAGCTCACTGTATATTAGCCTACTGTGTACATAAATAGATGACGATTAGCTAGACAAAAACAGCCACGTGATGAAGACAGAGTCACAAAATAGAACCCTAGTCCCTATGTAGGTGCACTACTTCTAACAAGAGCCCTGGTCAAAAGTAGTGCACTACACAGGGAATATGTAATCATTTGGGACATGATGAAGTAGATCCAAAGCAACTGAGGGACTGCAGATATACTGTTTGACCAGAGGATATGTAGAAATCCTTGTTCAGAAACCTTGTTTCTTGTCTTATCCACTACAAACAGCTTGTTTTCATTTTCCCCTCATTCTATTCACTATGTAAAGGGATCGGGATCATTCTGTCCACGCACCCATCTGTTTCCCATCTCCCAGGTTTGAAGTATAATTAATTTCCAATATGTTCACAATCTCTCAAGCTTCTAAAATGTTGTATTGTGAGTGAAATCGGGTTGAAAATAGCTCAGGTACAACACTTCAAAATCTATGTACGTGATGTTGATGGTTTAATTCAAGTAACATGTAGCTGCTATACTATAGCACATAGAAGATGGGGGGGGGGGGGGGTTAGCACTATTCACAACTGACCACAGTAAGAAGGGGTAGGGGGTAGAGGTCATAGGTCATGTTATCAAAACTTTAGTGAAACTCACTGTAACTACTTTAGAAATATAAATGTATTTGTAAATAAATACACGCAGAAATAAATAATCATGTTGTTAAATATTTAAATATATCCCATATTAATACAAAGAATAATCATTAGACTTTAGAAATGAATCAAGGATCAATTTGGGAGGACGTAGCTACTGTAGGTACCTTTATAGCTACCATAGATACCTTCATAGTTACCGTAGATGCCTTCATAGTTACTGTAGTTACCGTCAGAGCTACTGTAGATACCTTCATAGTTACCGTAGATGCCTTCATAGTTACTGTAGATGCCTTCATATTTACTGTAGTTACCGTCAGAGCTACTGTAGATACCTTCATAGTTACCGCAGATGCCTTCATAGTTACTGTAGATACCTTCATAGTTACTGTAGATACCTTCATAGTTACTGTAGATACCTTCATAGTTACTGTAGTTACCTTCAGAGCTACTGTAGATACCTTCATAGTTACTGTAGATACCTTCATAGTTATTGTAGATACCTTCAGAGCTACTGTAGATACTTTAATAGAGTTACTGTAAATACCTTCATAGCTACTGTAGATGCCTTCATAGTTACTGTAAATACCTTCATATTTACTGTAGATACCTTCAAAACTACTGTAAATACCTTCATAGCTACTGTAGATACCATCATAGCTACTGTAGATACCTTCATACATTCATAGTTACTGTAGATACCTTCATAGCTACTGTAGATACCTTCATAGCTACTGTAGATACCTTCATAGCTACTTAAAATACCTACAAAGTTACTGTAGATACCTTCATAGCTACTGTAGATACCTTCAGAGCTACTGTAGATACCTTCAGAGCTACTGTAGATACCTTCAGAGCTACTGTAGATACCTTCATAGCTACTGTAGATACCTTCAGAGCTACTGTAGATACCTTCATAGTTACTGTAGATTCCTTCACAGCTACTTTGGGAAGTGGTTTTATCAGAACACCAGCGTGAACATGTGATCACTTGATCAATGCCAACCCTTCTCTCTTGTAGCCCAGCTGTAGGTGCATCCTCCCATGGCACCCTATTCCTTTTATAGCGCACTACTATTGACGAGAGCCCATAGGGTCCTGATCAAAAGTAGTGCACTATGTAGGGAATAGGGTGCCACGTGGGATGTAAAGTGTGTGTGTTGACATCTCAGGACATATGAAGGAGGAACATGGAGATTACATTATGTCAAGATTCAGAAGGAGTTACTCTGTCCTGCCCAACAGAGCTGAGATGATATGGAAAGAGAATAGGGACAAAAAGAGTTACTCTGTCCTGCCCAACAGAGCTGAGATGATATGGAAAGAGAATAGGGACAAAAAGAGTTACTCTGTCCTGCCCAACAGAGCTGAGATGGTATGGAGAGAGAATAGGGACAGAAGGAGTTACTCTGTCCTGCCCAACAGAGCCTAGCTGGTATGGAAAGAGAATAGGGACAGAAAGAGTTTCTCTGTCCTGCCCAACAGAGCTGAGATGGTATGGAGAGAGAATAGGGACAGAAGGAGTTACTCTGTCCTGCCCAACAGAGCCTAGCTGGTATGGAAAGAGAATAGGGACAGAAAGAGTTTCTCTGTCCTGCCCAACAGAGCTGAGATGATATGGAGAGAGAATAGGGACAGAAGGAGTTACTCTGTCCTGCCCAACAGAGCTGAGATGATATGGAGAGAGAATAGGGACAGAAGGAGTTACTCTGTCCTGCCCAACAGAGCCTAGCTGGTATGGAAAGAGAATAGGGACAAAAATAGTTTCTCTGTCCTGCCCAACAGAGCTGAGATGATATGGAGAGAGAATAGGGACAGAAAGAGTTTCTCTGTCCTGCCCAACAGAGCTGAGATGATATGGAGAGAGAATAGGGACAGAAGAGTTACATTAAACTGAACAACTGTCAATTGTAATTTTTTTCTGCCTTATATATTTGAGCAGAACTGCCGAAACCCTAGTTTGGTGAAAATGTGTTTACTATGAATACGAACCTGTTGTTGTTGTTGTTGTTGTTTTTTAACATTGTATGAGTAACAATAAGAGCAGCAATATAACCAAGACCCCATATCTGGAGTCAACAGTAGTCTTATTTCCATGGTAATACTTCCATCTCTGTTTCTCGTCCCCTTAAGGTAAGCTGAGGTGCAGTAATGTAGTGATGTAAACAGCGTCGTTTCAGACAGAATCATTTCCTGTCAACACTCCTGATTTTATTTTATTTTTCTCGAAGGAAATAAATGTGTGTTGTGTAATAAGCTCGACGTGTTGCTGCTGACTACCATACAGAATACATCACAATGTAAGTCGATAAAATAAGGAACTGGTAGATATCTACCCATTACTCTGTTCCACCAGCTCCGAAAGGGAAGGACGAGGTTCAGGAAGCATCCCATATGGTACCCTATTCCCTATATAGTGCACTAGTTTTGACCCAAATGGTACCCTATTCCCTATATAGTGCACTAGTTTTGACCCAAATGGTACCCTATTCCCTATATAGTGCACTAGTTTTGACCCAAATGGCACCCTATTCCCCATATAGTGCACTAGTTTTGACCCATATGGTACCCTATTCCCTATATAGTGCACTATTTGTGACCTAAATGGCACCCTATTCCCTATATAGTGCACTATTTGTGACCCAAATGGCACCCTATTCCCTTTATAATGCACTAGTTTTGACCCAAATGGCACCCTATATAATGCACTAGTTGTGACCCAAATGGCACCCTATTCCCTATATAGTGCACTAGTTTTGACCTAAAATGGCACCCTATTCCCTATATAGTGCACTAGTTTTGACCCAAATGGCACCCTATTCCCTATATAGTGCACTATTATTTTTAAATCCCAAATGGCACCCTATTCCATATATAGCGCACTAGTTTTGACCAGAGACCTATGGTTTATTCATACTGTAGCTATGACCAGCCCTATGGGTCCTGGTCAAACGTAGCACACTATATAGGGAATAGGGTGCCATTTGGGCCAAAACTAGTGCGCTATTTAGGGAATAGGGTGAGATTTGGGATTTTTGTTTTAAATAGTGCACTATATAGGGAATAGGGTGCCATTTGGGCCAAAACTAGTGCACTATATAGGGAATAGAGTGCCATTTGGGTCACACACTTGGAGAGGGGTTAACCAGATGATAAATCCTACACAGACAGACAGCAGTACAGGCCTGACAGACACACAACGATGATGGAGGCCTCAGATACACAGGTGGTCAGCTTGTGATAAAGTGAGCGTGTGCAGAAGGAAGAAGAGCAGGTTACTAGTGTAGGATGGAAGGCGGGGTGGTGGGATAAGCATAGGAGTAATCAGGGATTTATATACAGGTTAGTCTCTTTGCGTTCTGATGTTTTCTATCTTCTTTATAAGACGTGTTGTTGTTCGATTGTTTGTTTCACATCCTTCCTCTCCTTCTGGAGAGCTTTGATCTGGTGGAGACAAAAAAGGGAAAGAGAGAATATATTGTATATTGATTCAAAATTACCAACCATTCGGGTTTTCTTCATATATACAGCATCGAAACATACTGCATAATAACATACAGTAAATAATGGTAAGGTTACTTGCGTAACCCCGGTTCTCTGATAATATGAGAGGGATATATCACATGCGGGGGGGGGGGGGGGGGGGGGGGTTCGCTAAGAACCGCCTACTCTTGGAAGTACCAATCAAAAAATGTTTGTTTGAGACAGACAGGTAGAGTGGCGAATGAGGTGAGACCCTCACTTCCATTAAAAGGAGCCACCCTCCCACCCTCATGGTTATTCTCAAGCATGCTTCTCTTCCTCAAGCTCTTGCAAGCATGGGGAATGCGGTGATACGTCTCACTCAGATTATCAGAGAACTGGGATTACGCAAGTTCTCTTTCAAATACTCTTGTTAAGATGTATCATGTAGGGATATGGCAAACACCCTGATCGCAATAAATATTCTCTCCGAAGCCAGGGAAGTCCCAATGTAGCAACCCTCAGAGGAGTAAGCACCAAGAAGGTGCAAAGACAACCCCCCCCCCCCCTCATAACTAAGTGAGGGACAGCCCAGTACAAAGCTCCAGTCTCAGCATAATTTTACATGTCCCATGAGGTCACCTCCTGTGTAGTAGGAGGGTCCTTCCTAAGATAAATACAATGGTTTTATCATTTTTTCTTTGTACTCCCTGACGAAGGCCGTGCAGCAGAAACACGTCTGAGGTTTAAAAAACAACAACTTTGTTTCCATTGAACATGCCCTAATAAATAAAGGCATTTAAATGAATTATATGAAGAGTGCCTTGGTCCTCCTTTCCTTTTTTGATCCCCCATGAATCGTCAGGATACAGTCGAAAAGAGAAAGTCCAACTCGACTAGCCCAATGAGCGAAGAGTATGACAGCTTTGCACACACTGAACAACAACAGGGATGTCCTTCTAGGGCAAAAGCAACAGGGTAAAAAAAAACATTCTCCAAGGTGCGTCAATGGGAAAAAAGTTGACCCGGGATAAAAAAAACGAGGTTAGGTAATTAACCTGAAAAACACTGGTAGAGCACAGTCCACCGATACGCTAGGGACCAAGGGGTGGTAGTAAAAGTGAAAGAAGGTGGAATATGACGTCTATGCGTTTTTTTCAGCGGCTAAAATCGAGGAGGTCCACTTTCATTCTTTGTCAGTTAAACTGGATGAGCTCAGCCAAAGGGCTCCTTCTTGCTCATGGTATGACCACAGCCTTGGATGGCACTACGGGAGGCCTGTAATCAGGTCTGTAATCATACAGATCTCCACCCAAGCATCTGGGTCTAGGGTGTCTGAGTCCAGCCGCTTCCTCCACTCCTCCAGTAACTCACCCTTGAAAACCAACTATAAAGAGGTCACGTTGAAGTGAGGCCTTTCCAGGGCCTCATTCACTTTCCAAGTGAGGCCTAATGAGGCCTTTCCAGGGAGTGAAGAGCTGGTAATGTCACAAGGAGCTAGGGGCTGAGGTGGTGAGCCAGTGACGGTTCCACTGTGGGAGGGTTGCCTAACCCAGATTCCTCCATATTATGCATGTCCATGCAAGGGGGGACTCTTAGCAAAAATCCTGTGGTTAATGGGTTTATCCCGAGAGCTCGTAGATTCCCTGGTACTGCGGCAAACAGTTCCTTTATCAGGGCTGTGTGGGCTGGAGTCTCTTCCCGTCGTACAGGTCCCTTGACGGGTCTTGAGCCCCTACAGAAGATTACCATTCGATGTTGACTCTGGCCGTGGCTTACAGACATGATGGGAGCCCAAACTTCACTGGAAGAGGGGCAGCGCCAATGCTCTTAGGGCCGTCAGATCTGTGGGCTTGAGAGGGTCGGGAGCAAACACAGTGCAGGAGTTGGGGAATGACGAACCATCTCAAGGATTTCCGTGAGATTGATCCCGTCGTCATCCCCTAACTCACCTTCACCACTACGTCCTCAGACATTGAGGGAAGGGAGTGGAGGCTAGTGGGGGGTTATCTAGCTAGCAGCTACCTCGTGGTGAAGGTATGCTGTGGCTAGCTCAAGGAAACCGCCTTCAGAAAAAGGCACAGATGGCGCCGTGAAGGCAGAGAGGGTTGGTTTACAAAACAGGTGAACGTATGTAAACTATACTTTTTTTTTTAAAGAAGGGAGCTAGCAAAGCTACCATCTTGCAGGTAGGGTATGCTGTGAGGTTAGCTTGCCTTTCAGCAAGCTAGCCAACTTAGCCTTGCAGCGTGGGCTAACTGAGTCTCAATAACTAGCAGCAACGCTAGCTACCAACGGAGACTGAGAAGTAGAAAAAGGAATTTATACTAAAAAAATGAAATATTCCGGTTAATACTGAACCTCTTAATTAACTCTGAAAGCTCGTCAGAAATATCCTTCACAGTTCGCTTTTGAGCAGGCAACGGGTATCCAGTCGATATGAGGAGAGCTAGAGTAGTGACACTCTTTGGGTGAGGAAGAGAAGCTAGAATAACCAGAGGGAGGGAGAGTGGCTTCTTTTATGGAAGTGAGTGTCTCACCTCATTCGCCACTCTACCTGTCTGTCGCCAACAGATGTTTTTGGATTGGTACTTCCGAGACTAGGCGGTCTTTAGCGAAAGCCCACAATGTAATACATTGAAACACGTATTTGAAAGAAAACTCCTTTAAAGTTATAATTCAACTGGGATATAAAGTTTTACAATTAGATTTTTAGTTATTACACTCTTTTCCAGAGCAACTTAAAGATGAACACATATGATCACTTCGATCACTATCATTGTAATTAAAGCGTTCAAAATAGTCGCTATGAGCAAAACCAATGTTAGAAAGAGTGAAGGTGGTGGATGAGGTGAGTTTCCCTGTAAAGCCCTTGGAGTACCTTAGTTGGTAGAAATGTGAAATACAAAATGAAATACACTAAGGTTGTATTTCAATTTGTATCATCCCATGTTACCTGATGGATCCAGCCAGGAGAGGGTTAAAAGCATAGAGCCAGTCGTGCATCTCCTTGTCGTTGCTGGCTTGGAGCAGTATACCGCGGTGCTCTGTACACACAGCAAACGTGTTTGGAGTCTGTTGGGGAAACACGGAGAGGTACAGTAATGTTAAAACCAGCTAGCTGACCAGAGCAGCTTACTATTGAGGGTAGGTAGGAAGAGAGAGGTAGGAAGAGAGAGGTAGGAAGAAAGAGAGAGGAAGGAAGAGAGAGGTAGGAAGAGAGAGGTAGGAAGAGAGAGGTAGGAAGAGAGAGGTAGGAAGAGAGAGGTAGGAAGAGAGAGGTAGGAAGAGAGAGGTAGGAAGAGAGAGGTAGGAAGAGAGAGGTAGGAAGAGAGAGGTAGGAAGAGAGAGGTAGGAAGAGAGAGGAAGGAAGAGAGAGGAAGGAAGAGAGAGGTAGGAAGAGAGAGGAAGGAAGAGAGAGGTAGGAAGAGAGAGGAAGGAAGAGAGAGGTAGGAAGAGAGAGGAAGGAAGAGAGAGGTAGGAAGAGAGAGGTAGGAAGAGAGAGGTAGGAAGAGGGAGGTAGGAAGAGGGAGGTAGGAAGAGAGAGGAAGGAAGAGAGAGGAAGGAAGAGAGAGGAAGGAAGAGAGAGGAAGGAAGAGAGAGGAAGGAAGAGAGAGGAAGGAAGAGAGAGGTAGGAAGAGAGAGGTAGGAAGAGAGAGGTAGGAAGAGAGAGGTAGGAAGAGAGAGGTAGGAAGAGGGAGGTAGGAAGAGAGAGGAGGAAAAACATGACATCCTCTATGAGTCTTTTCAAATGCAGTACATATAAACTCAAGCAAAAAATAAATAAACGTCCTCTCACTGTTATTTTCAGCAAACTTAACAGGTGTGTTAGATATACAGGTGTGCTAGATATACAGGTGTGTTAGATATACAGGTGTGTTAGATATACAGGTGTGTTAATTTTCAGCAAACTTAACATGTGTAAATATTTGTATGAGCATAAGATTCAACAACTGAGACATAAACTGAACAAGTTCCACAGACATGTGACTAACAGAAATGGAAAAATGTGTCCCTGAACAAAGGGGGGGGGGGGGTCAAAACCAAAAGTAAGTCAGTATCTGGTGTGGCCACCAGCTGCATTAAGTACTGCAGTGCATCTCCTCCTCATGGACTGCACCAGATTTGCCAGTTATTGCTGTGAGATGGTACCCCACTCTTCCACCAAGGCACCTGCAAGTTCCCCGGCATTCCTGAAGGGAATGGCCCTAGCTCTCACCCTCCGATCCAACAGGTCCCTGGCATGCTCAATGGGATTGAGATCTGGGCCCTTCGCTGGCCATGGCAGAACACTGACATTCCTGTCTTGCTAGAAATCACGCAGAGAACAAGCAGTATGGCTGGTGGAATTGTCGTGCTGGAGGGTCATGTCAGGATGAGCCTGCAGGAAGGGTACCACATGAGGAGGATGTCTTCCCTGTAACGCACAGCGTTGAGAATGCCTGCAATTACAAGAAGCTCAGTCCAATGATGTTGTGACACACCGCCCCAGACCATGACGAACCCTCCACCTCCAAATCGTTCCCGCTCCAGAATACAGGCCTTGGTATAACGCCCATTCCTTCCACAATAAATTCATTCAATGATAAATGTGAATCCAACCATCACCCCTGGTGAGACAAAACCGAAGAGCACTTTTTGCAAGTCCTGTCTGGTCCAGCGACGGTGGGTTTGTGCCCAGAGGCGACGTTGTTGCTGGTGATGTCTGGTGAGGACCTGCCTTACAACAGGCCAACAAGTCCTCAGTCCAGCCTCTCTCAGCCTATTGTGGTCAGTCTGAGCACTGATGGAGGGATTGTGTGTTCCTGGTGCAACTTGGGCAGTTGTTGTTGCCATCCTGTACCTATCCTGCAGGTGTAATGTTCGGATGTACCGATCCTGTGCAGGTGTTGTTACATATGGTCTTCCACTGCGAGGACGATCAGCTGTCCTCAAGCCTCCTTGCTGCGTGCCTAAGGCACATCCACGCAGATGTGCAGGGACCCTTCTTCTTTTGGTGTTTTCACCAAAAGTCAGTAGAAAGGTCTCTTTAGTGTCCTAAGTTTTCATAACTGACCTTAATTGCCTACCGTCTGTAAGCTGTTAGTGTCTTAACGACCGTTCCACAGGTGCATGTTCATAAAAACAAACATGAGAAACAGTGTTTAAACCCTTTACAATGAAGATCTGTGAAGTTTGGAATTTTTACTAATTATCTTTGAAAGACAGGGTCCTGAAAAAGGGACGTTTATTTTTTTGCTGAGTTTAGTTATATATTGGCACCCTTGTTTCTTTTAAAATAAGTTGAAATTGTAAAAAATATTAGAATAATTGTACTCCACAGATTTTTATTGTATTTTCAACATTACAGAACCAATTTTATTTTTGTAAATTTAATTTGACCATTTTAATTTACAATGACTGGAGCTAGTACTTGGTTGCACAGCCTTTGGCCAAGATAACTGCAGGTATGTCACGGTTGTTGTAAGATACGGACCAAGGCACAGCGTTTGTTGAGTTCCACATATTTATTTAAAGTGAAACTTCTTCAACCAAAACAATAAACAAGCAACACACCGTGACTACCTGGTGCAACAAGCACCAACACAAACAATATCCCACAAACACAGTTGGGAGAAATGGCTACCTAAATATGATCCCTAATTAAACCAGCTACTACCAACTACCAGCTGCCTCTAATTGGGAACCATACAAAACACCAACATAGAAATATTGAACTAGAACACCCCCTAGTCATCTGCTACACCATAGAGAACCAAGGACTCTCTATGTTCAGGGCGTGACAAGGTAAGCGTTTCTTGTACCATCAATGAGCTTCCTGCACCTTTCTACTGGCAATTTGCCTAACTTTTCAGCAGCAAATTGCACCAATTATTCAATGTTTAAGGGGGTGCTCTCAACCAACTGCTGTTTTCAGCTCTTGCCATAGATTACGGATGTGATTCATATCTCAACTCTTCGTTGGCCAATCCAGAACGGCCTTTCTTCTTTTACCAGGGGGCTGCTTTTATGTGTGTTTAGGTTTGTTGTCCTGCTGGAAAATCCACAAACTTCAACAAACACACAGTGTCTGGACATTGGACTCCAAAACACCTTAATAATCGACTGATTTCATGATGTCTTGCACACGTTCAAGGTCCCCCAGGACCAGAGCCTAAATCCGTGGGGAAATGTTTTGTGGACTAATGAAACAAAATTAGAGAGTTTTGGCAATACAGATCAGTGCTATGTTTACAGACAACCAAATGAAGCATTCAATGAAAAGAACACACTACCTACACTCAAACATGGCCTTGCTGTCTCTGGTACTGAGGGCCTTTCGAAATGTGCAAGTCGTTACAAAATCTGCAGATTATCAGGTGTTTTGGAGTCCAATGTTTAAACCAGTGTCCAAAAACTAAGTCTTCATTGGGTCTTCCAGCAGGAAAGCAACTCCAAACACCCATAAGGCAACACAGAGGTTCAAGAAGAGATGTTGGACTGTACTGGATTGGCCAGTTAAGAGTCCATACTTGAATCACATCAAAAACGTATGGTGAGATCTGAAAACAGCAGTTGATGGAGGGCGCTCCTCAAACATTGTGTTGTAAAAGGTGTTAGGTTATGGTGTGTAAAAGTGAGTAACTGTGTCATGTCAAGGTTTGTAAAGGTGCCTGATTAAGATGTGTGAAGGTGTCAGCTAAAGGTATCAGGTAACGGGGTGTAAAGATGTGTAAAGGTGTCAGCTAAAGGTATCAGGTAATGGGGTGTAAAGATGTCAGCTAAAGGTATCAGGTAATGGGGTGTAAAGGTGTGTAAAGGTATCAGGTAACAGGGTGTAAAGGTGTGTAAAGGTGTCAGCTAAAGGTATCAGGTAACGGGGTGTAAAGATGTGTAAAGGTGTCAGCTAAAGGTATCAGGTAACGGGGTGTAAAGGTGTCAGCTAAAGGTATCAGGTAATGGGGTGTAAAGGTGTCAGCTAAAGGTATCAGGTAACGGGGTGTAAAGGTGTCAGCTAAAGGTATCAGGTAATGGGGTGTAAAGGTGTCAGCTAAAGGTATCAGGTAACGGGGTGTAAAGATGTGTAAAGGTGTCAGCTAAAGGTATCAGGTAACGGGGTGTAAAGATGTGTAAAGGTATCAGGTAACGGGGTGTAAAGGTGTGTGAAGGTGTCAGCTAAAGGTATCAGGTAACGGGGTGTAAAGGTGTGTGAAGGTGTCAGCTAAAGGTATCAGGTAACGGGGTGTAAAGGTGTGTGAAGGTGTCAGCTAAAGGTATCAGGTAACGGGGTGTAAAGATGTGTGAAGGTGTCAGCTAAAGGTATCAGGTAACGGGGTGTAAAGATGTGTAAAGGTGCCAGGTAAAGGTGTATCGACAGGTAAAAAGGTACCAACCTTGAGCATGGCCTGCTGGTCCTCGCTGTACTTGACATGGGCAGAGGAGAGGTTGAGGATGGCTCTCTCCACGCTGTCTCTCTCTGTATTGTAGATATAGACGTACGGACGTCTCACCACCACATAGCGCCTCACCCAGCCGTTGGTATGAGGCTCCAGGAAATGCAGGTAGCCCTTCTTTGATACAATGGGGCTGGTGGAAAGATCAAGATTGTTACTACACTTGTTCACTTTTCACACTACCACGCCGACCTGAACTAGCCTTTGCTGGCTCTGATATTTTATTTGACACATTGTTGTTTTCAAGATGCGAGCAGCAACTATATGGTGGATTGGTAACAAGGCCAGCTCAGTAGAGCTTGACACATTTTGGTTCAGTAGTGTGAAAAGCACTTTGAGGTAAATTCCACCTAGTCTTCTAAGCCATAAATCAATCAATCAATCTCTGAAGCCCCCTCACCTGACCCGGATCTCTTGGATGTCTGGTACAAAACGGCGCGTCCTGGGTTTAACCTCCGGGGCGGCAACCCCACCAGGGGACTTCTTTACCTCTCCATCCCGCTGTGAGCAGTCAGGGTTGGGGCTGGCACAGCAGGAGCGAAGCTTGGTGGCTCTGGTTGGAGAGAAGGAGGAAGAAAAGGTTTCCATGTGGGGATAGACCATAGAGATAGTTAGAGAACCCATCTTAGATATAACCCGTTGTCACGACTTCTGCCGAAGTCATTGCCTCTCCTTGTTTCGGGCGGTGCTCGGCGTTCCACGTCACCGGTCTTCTAGCCATCATTTATCCATTTTTCATTTTCCATTGGTTTTGTCTTGTCTTCCCACACACCTGTTTTCAATCCCATTCATTACCTGTTGTGTATTTAACCCTCTGTTTCCCCTCATGTCTTTGTCAGAGATTGTTTTATTGTCAGTGTTGTTTAGTTGGTGCGCGACGGGTCCTCGTACCCATGTTTGTTCATGTCTGTACTTTTAGTGTTATGGAGCATCTTCTGTGGACATTTATTAAAAGACTCCATTTACACTCCATTTCGACTCTCCTGCGCCTGACTTCCCTGCCACCTATTCACACGGCGCTGTCGCCCATTTTAGCATGGATTTTAGCATTGAGCGATTCCACCCGTTTTAGCATGGATATTGGCATTGAGCGATTCCACCCGTTTTAGCATGGATATTAGCATTGAGCGATTCCACACGTTTTAGCATGGATATTAGCATTGAGCGATTCCACACGTTTTAGCATGGATATTAGCATTGAGCGATTCCACACGTTTTAAGTGGTCAACTGGGTGGGGATTCATATGGGATTGGGAGTAATCAGCCAATGATCAGAGCATTGCCTTCTTTAAATTAGGCGCAGTAGTTTGTAAATGTCTTTAAGGTATTTCACCGCCATCTAGTGGCCATAATACATTAATGGCACATAGGATTTGGTTCAGGACTCCAGCACTGCAGGTGTCAAGAAATCACCAATATTAGCTTTACACTTTTTATAAACACAAAATAATAAGGAAATGCACTACTTTAAAATGGAGATGGCCTCAATGGCGGAGCATCGCATTAGTGCAAACCAAAACTGTTCTCAGGGCAGGTCTGCCGGTTTTGACTTGCAGAAGTCACTTTTCGTAGCAGGTTAGGAGAACTAACTCAGCAGGTTAGGAGAACTAACTCAGCAGGTTAGGAGAACTAACTCAGCAGGTTAGGAGAACTAACTCAGCAGGTTAGGAGAACTAACACAGCAGGTTAGGAGAACTAACTCAGCAGGTTAGGAGAACTAACTCAGCAGGTTAGGAGAACTAACTCAGCAGGTTAGGAGAACTAACTCAGCAGGTTAGGAGAACTAACGCAGCAGGTTAAGAGAACTAACGCAGAAGGTTAGGAGAACTCACTCAGCAGGTTAGGAGAACTAACGTAGCAGGTTAGGAGAACTAACGTAGCAGGTTAGGAGAACTAACGTAGCAGGTTAGGAGAACTAACTCAGCAGGTTAGGAGAACTAACTCAGCAGGTTAGGAAAAGGGTTAGCTAAAACGCAAAAATATCTAGCTACAACCAGGCCTTTCCTGAGAACAGTCTTGGTTTCCACAAATGCGATGCTGCTTCAATGGCACTGCTCATGCTGTCGCAGGTGCCATAATGGCACAGATACAGAGATGAGTCATCAAACTATCTCTATGGAATAGACAGCCTGACATACAATGTAAGTAGTGTCTATTAACCACGTACACTCCCAACAGTGAGTGAAATACATAACAGGTACCAGTAGGTGTCAGTGATGGTCGGTTTAAATGGGGAGGAGGGGCTCATAACAGGTACCAGTAGGTGTCAGTGATGGTCGGTTTAAATGGGGAGGAGGGGCTCATAACAGGTACCAGTAGGTGTCAGTGATGGTCGGTTTAAATGGGGAGGAGGGGCTCATAACAGGTACCAGTAGGTGTCAGTGATGGCCGGATTAAATGGGGAGGAGGGGCTCATAACAGGTACCAGTAGGTGTCAGTGATGGTCGGTTTAAATGGGGAGGAGGGGCTCATAACAGGTACCAGTAGGTGTCAGTGATGGCCGGTTTAAATGGGGAGGAGGGGCTCATAACAGGTACCAGTAGGTGTCAGTGATGGTCGGTTTAAATGGGGAGGAGGGGCTCATAACAGGTACCAGTAGGTGTCAGTGATGGTCGGTTTAAATGGGGAGGAGGGGCTCATAACAGGTACCAGTAGGTGTCAGTGATGGTCGGTTTAAATGGGGAGGAGGGGCTCATAACAGGTACCAGTAGGTGTCAGTGATGGTCGGTTTAAATGGGGAGGAGGGGCTCATAACAGGTACCAGTAGGTGTCAGTGATGGCCGGTTTAAATGGGGAGGAGGGGCTCATAACAGGTACCAGTAGGTGTCAGTGATGGTCGGTTTAAATGGGGAGGAGGGGCTCATAACAGGTACCAGTAGGTGTCAGTGATGGCCGGTTTAAATGGGGAGGAGGGGCTCATAACAGGTACCAGTAGGTGTCAGTGATGGTCGGTTTAAATGGGGAGGGGCTCATAGCAGGTACCAGTAGGTGTCAGTGATGGCCGGTTTAAATGGGGAGGAGGGGCTCATAACAGGTACCAGTAGGTGTCAGTGATGGTCGGTTTAAATGGGGAGGAGGGGCTCATAACAGGTACCAGTAGGTGTCAGTGATGGCCGGTTTAAATGGGGAGGAGGGGCTCATGCCATAATCTCAGAAACCCATAAGTAAAATCTAATAATTGTGTCAGATGCTGGATTATGTTCTGGGAAGATGTTGGAGATAAGATATTAACCAGACTCTCCAAGTCTCTACCCCTCACTAAACAGAAACTCTCAGCAAAATCATGAGCCGAATGTTCCCTCCCCACCGGTAAAAAAACATCAGGATCTGACCAAATGATCAATGATTGGAAAATCTGCACACCGGGAACAAAGTTCCTCGTTCATCCTCGCATCCCAAAATCATCTCTATGTGATGTGAAACTATCCACAAGAAATGAGTCTTACCGCGGCAGCCCTGAGTCTGTTAGTGTCTGAGTCTGTTAGTGTCTGAGTCTGTTAGTGTCTGAGTCTGTTAGTGTCTGAGTCTGTCTGAGTCTGTTAGTGTCGTGTGATATTACTGACCTGAGTGTTTCAGTCTTGGGGTAGCATCCCTCCACCAATGACGGGCACGTTGAGGAGGGGGTGAGGGTGTTGAGGGCTGTGGCAGAGGTCGACTCCCTCAGCAGAGTCACTGACATTTCAGACAGCTGGAAACACACACACACACAAACACACACACACGTGAACACACAGCATGTCAAAATGCACACACACAAACACACACACACACGAACACAAACACACAGCATGTCAAAACACTGTCTGGAAAAAGTTCACTGAGACAAACGAAGACGTCATATCGCCACTCGTAGTTTCCTCACATCAAAGTAACTTCAAACCGGATACAGACATGGAAATCCATCGTAGTAAAGTGACACAGGAAGGAAGTCTACCATCATAGTAAAGTGACACAGGAAGGAAGTCTACCTTGCTTTCACTGGCGCTGACACACACGTGGCTGTACTCTCTGTTGAAGGAGTGGGCGAGCAGCCGTAGACACTGGTGTGTGATGGAGACAAATAAAGCTCTAAGTCTCAGAGCAAAACAAAAACAACCTCAGAATGGTTACCTAAGGAGAAGGCTTAAGTGAGCCACTGACCATATTTAAAAGGGACACTCAAGCATAGCCACAGGAAGTAGAGGGTGCTGGGGGGTGCTGCGGCTGATAAATTGAAATAATTTTGCCCCAAAATGTGTATATATATGAAGAAAAAAAACGTATTTACACCCAAAATTTAATTACTGCTGTCTGAACAGACATAAATTAAAATAATTCAAAATACCACACAAGAAAGCGTAATTTAGCTACAAAGGATAAATAGCATCGAAGTAGGTTTTACAATTGGGAAGGACACAATCTGGGCAGCACACACACCTAATACAGAACAGCTTGTTCCATTGTGGCCATAGATATAATCCAGAGAAGGAATTTGGAACTTCTAACCCTGGTACTGTTAAACTCATGGGTACACTAGCAATGGCTGCCAGTCCTGACTTGAATGGGAACAACCAGTCCTGACTCTTATGGGCACAGCCATCTATGGATTACATTTTTATGGTTGGTTATGTCAGTTTGCCTTTTTACAAATGTCAAAATAAAATCCCAAGAAAATCGTAGGTCTGGGAGGGGGTTTGGGTTTGGAAAGCCTACTGCTGAAAAGAGAAGCCTAATCTGACTGTGGAAGCTAGCCATTTTTTTCCCCCACAACAACTTCTGAGTGATTCTGAGCGAACAGCGCTGTTTTTCAAAGTAACTGGTCTTCAGCTATTGTTACAAAACACATCACTTCATTTTCATCACAGGCTGAGTCAGTATCACTGTTTACTCTGTAGCCTGTACTGTACATATACAATACCAGTCCAAACTTTGGACACACCTACTCATTCAAGGGTTTTTCTGCATGTTTAGCCACCTTTTGCCTTGATGACAGCTTTGCACACTCCTGGTAACTTTCGACAGGTTCTGTATATGATCCAACAGACCACCAGTCTGTCTAAGGGCTATTTGACCAAGAAGGGGAGAGATGGAGTGCTGCATCAGATGACCTGGCCTCCACAATCACCCAACCTCAACCCAATTGAGATGGTTTGGGATAAGTTAGACCGCAGAGTGAAGGAAAAGCAGCCAAAAAGTGCTCAGCATATGTGGGAACTCCTTGAAGACAGTTGGAAAAGTATTCTAGGTGAGCTGGTTGAGAGAATGCCAAGAGTGTGCAAAGTTTTCATCAAGGCAAAAGGTGGCTACTTTGAAGAATCTCAAATATTAAATATATTTGGATTTAATTAACACTTTTTTGGTTACTACATGATTCCATATATGTTATTTCATAGTTTTGATGTCTTCACTATTATTCTACAATATAGAAAATAGTCACAAAAAAAAAACACTTGAATGAGCAGGTGTGTCCAAACTTTTGACTGGTACTGTGTATATTTGTATTTATATATATATATATATATATATAGGCGTACAGAGGCCCATTATCAGCAACCATCACTCCTGTGTTCCAAAGGCACGTTGTGTTAGCTAATACAAGTTTATCATTTTAAAAGGCTAATTGATCATTAGAAAACTCTTTTGCAATTATGTTAGCACAGCTGAAAACTGTTGTTCTGATTAAAGAAGCAATAAAACTGTCCTTCTTTAGACTTAGTTGAGTATCTGGAGCATCAGCATTTGTGAGTTCGAATACAGGCTCAAAATGGCCAGAAACAAAGGACTTTCTTCTGAAACTCGTCAGTCTATTCTTGTTCTGACAAATGAAGGCTATTCCATGTGAGAAATGGCCAAGAAACTGAAGATCTCGTACAACTCTGTGTACTACTCCCTTCACAGAACAGCTTAAACTTGCTCTAACCAGAATAGAAAGAGGAGTGGGAGGCCCCGGTGCACAACTAAGAAAGAGGAAAAGTACATTAGTGTCTAGTTTGAGAAACAGACGCCTCACAAGTCCTCAACTGGCAGCTTCATTAAATAGTACCCGCAAAACACGAGTCTCAACGTCAACAGTGAAGAGGAGACTCCGGGTTGCTGGCCTTATAGGCAGAGTTCCTCTGTCCAGTGTCTGTGTTCTTTCGCCCAAATTTTTATTGGCCAGTCTGAGATATGGCTTTTTACTTTGCAACTCTGTCAGTGAGAGTGTCCATGATTGAGTCTTTGAATGAAGAGATTAAGATTAAACTGTCCAAATCATGTCCAATCAGTTGAATTTACCACAGGAGGACAACCAATCAAGTTGTAGAAACATATCAAGGAGGACCAATGGAAACAGGATGCACCTGAGTTCAGTTTGGAGTCTCATAACAAAGGGTCTGAATACTTATGTAAATACGCTATTTTGGTTTTTAATTTGTTATAAATCTGAAAACTTTTGAGTGTAGATTGATGAGGGGAAAAAAAAACTATGTAATTAACTTTATAATAAGACTGTAATCTGCATTTGGCCACTTATGTGGTATTGACAAATATTCTGCTAATTTCTTTTATCATGTAAATGATGTAGAAGTGCATGAAATGTGTTTATAAAATGTTTATAAAAATCCCCATGTGTGGAAATCCCCCCAAAAACGTGTCTGCTCAACTGTATGGCACTACACAAATGTGATTATAGATACAGGCAATGTAAGTCAAAACATCTTCTCCCGGTCCGTAAGTAAGAACGGGAATATTTTTAAAGTAACAAGGTAACAACTAAATTCGAATATGTTTTTTTTAAAGAAGAGACACTGACCTTAGCGACTAGCTCCCTCTGCCTCTCGTTGGGGGCGTCAGCTGTGGGGCTGAGACTGAGGTCCTGGGCGTGGCCCTCGGAAGGCTGAGGGGACTCACTCTGCTCCACAGACACACAGGATAGCAACTCTTCCTGACCCAGCAGCAGGGTGGACTCTAGCTTCTCCCTCAGGAGCAGGTAGTGTCTCGTCTTCTCCACCTGAATGAAACAGACAACCATAACTAAGTAAAAAAACTAACTAACTATAGCTAACCCTCAGGAGCAGGTAGTGTCTTGTCTTCCTCATGATGAACGGAACAGATAAACACCATAACTAATTAAGTAACTAAATAACTAACTAACCCTTTTCACCTAGAACACATTAAACTGGATGAACATATACCACAACAGTACAGTACATGAATGTACACATACAGTACATGGTTCAGAAGGAGCCTTCAACCATTCACCTGTTTATTAAACGAGAGTCTGTCGTCTACACTCTGGGGGGGGCAGTTTACCAGACCCAGCTTCTCCACTGAACATGCTTTTAAGTCTAGGACTAGGGCTTTTAAGTCTAGGACTAGGGCTTTTAAGTCTAGGACTAGGGCTTTTAAGTCTAGGACTAGGGCTTTTAAGTCTAGGACTAGGTTTGATCTGTGGCCAGAAATCTGTCCCTAGATGTAGTTCCACCCAGTCTAGTCTTATCAGTTGTGATGTCTCTAGGTGTAGGGCATAGGTGTAGTAGGGTGTAGTAGTGTATAGGTGTAGTAGGTTGTAGGTGTAGTAGTTGTAGTAGAGTGTAGTAGTGTATAGGTGTAGTAGGTTGTAGTAGGGTGTAATAGGCTATAGGTGTAGTAGGGTGTAGTAGCGTATAGGTGTAGTAGGGTATAGGTGTATTAGGGTGTATGTATAGTAGGGTGTAGTAGGGTATAGGTGTAGTAGGGTATAGTAGCGTATTGGTGTTGTAGTAGCGTATAGGTGTAGTAGGGTGTAGTAGGGTGTAGTAGGGTGTAGTAGCATATAGGTGTAGTAGGGTGTATGTATAGTAGGGTGTAGTAGCGTATAGGTGTAGTAGCGTATAGGTGTAGTAGGGTGTATGTATAGTAGGGTATAGGTGTAGTAGGGTGTAGTGGCGTATTGGTGTAGTAGGTTGTAGTTGTAGTAGCGTATAGGTGTAGTAGGGTGTAGTAGGGTGTAGTAGGGTGTAGTAGCATATAGGTGTAGTAGGGTGTATGTATAGTAGGGTGTATGTATAGTAGGGTATAGGTGTATGTGTGGGGTGTACGATGTAGGGTATAGATGTAGGATATAGGGTGTAAGGTGTAGGGTATAGGTGTAGTAGGGTGTAGTAGCATATAGGTGTAGTAAGGTGTATGTATAGTAGGGTGTAGTAGGGTATAGGTGTAGTAGCGTATAGGTGTAGTAGGGTGTATGTATAGTAGGGTGTAGTAGCGTATAGGTGTAGTAGCGTATAGGTATAGTAGGGTGTATGTATAGTAGGGTATAGGTGTAGTAGGGTGTAGTAGGGTATAGTAGCGTATTGGTGTAGTAGGTTGTAGTTGTAGTAGCGTATAGATGTAGTAGGGTGTAGTAGGGTGTAGTAGCATATAGGTGTAGTAGGGTGTAGTAGCGTATAGGTGTAGTAGGGTGTAGTAGCATATAGGTGTAGTAGAGTGTATGTATAGTAGGGTGTATGTATAGTAGGGTGTAGTAGCATATAGGTGTAGTAGGGTGTAGTAGCATATAGGTGTAGTAGGGTGTATATATAGTAGGGTGTATGTATAGTAGGGTGTATGTGTAGTAGGGTGTATGTGTAGTAGGGTGTATGTATAGTAGGGTATAGGTTTATATGTGGGGTGTACGATGTAGGGTATAGATGTAGGATATAGGGTGTAGGTTATAGGGTGTAGGTTATAGGGTGTAGAGTGTAGGGTGTAGGTTATAGGGTGTAGTACCACATACCTCCTGCAGGAGGCTGAGTTTCTCCAGTTCCCACTGGTGGTCCAGGATGAGGCTGTCACTGCGTGGCCTCCACCCAGCCAGGTTCTCCTCCCCTCGGACATACGCCACCGAGGTGTCCAGCACCCGCCGACGTCTCCTCTGCATTCCTGGGGGGTTGAAAAAGGTCAATGGTTAGAGGTCAGGGGTCAGACAAACAAAGCAGAAATAAGCTTTATCCATCTTTGTCTCAATTTTGTTTGGATTCTTTGCGTCTTATCTCCTTTGAAATTGTTTTGGAGAAAAAGGTCCCTCCAATTCAGACCTTCTCCTCCAATGCATTTTGAGAAAGAGGCAGGAAGACGAATTGCAGAAAGAGTTGTGGAAACACAGACAAAGGGGAAGCTCAACAGAGAAAGTGTCTCACCTGGGCTCCCATGATCCGCCAGGTGACACAAGCTGACCTCGTACACACCTGTCACTCGGTTACTGGACAGAGAAAGAAACCACAGACAAACAAAACCCTGGGTTCAACTCTGGGTTCAACTCTGGGTTCAACTCTGGGTTCAACTCTGGGTTCAACTCTGGGTTCAACCCTGGGTTCAACTCTGGGTTCAACTCTGGGTTCAACCCTGGGTTCAACTCTGGGTTCAACTCTGGGTTCAACCCTGGGTTCAACTCTGGGTTCAACTCTGGGTTCAACTCTGGGTTCAACTCTGGGTTCAACTCTGGGTTCAACTCTGGGTTAATTTCATGTCCATTGATTTAACAATCATCTTTCAGGAATGCAACCAAGGCAAAGGACTGTGGTGAGATAAACAGTAACAGACTTGATTTGATGGTTTATTTCATGGTAGTTGATTTAATAATAATCTTTCAGGATAAGAGATGATTAAGTCACCCCTCTGTTGTTGTCCTCAGGCTTCCGGTGCCAAACAGGTTTCGGATGGAGCGGGAGGTCGGGAGTTTAACGTCTCGAGAGTAGAACACCATGCAGAAATCTTTGGTTATGACTGTGGGCTGAGTGCAGTTCTCCATCTACAGAAAGGAAAAGGATCAGAAAAGCTCATTTCTCTCTCCGCCTCTTTAGGTCCTAACATCAGATACAGTAGGGGTCATTTTGGATACAGTACTGTAAGTTCAAATCAAATCAAGTTGTGTTAGTCACATGCACTGAATAAGCTTACTTACGAGCCCCTAACTAACAATGCAGTTTAAAAAAAACATGGATAAGAATAAGAAATAAAAGTAACATGTAATTAAAGAGCAGCTACATGGTGGGGGGGGGGGGGGGGGGGGGGGGGTACCGGTATAGAGCTAATGCGCAGGGGCACTGGTTAGTTGAGGTAATATGTACATGTAGGTAGAGTTATGCATAGATGATAACAACAGAGAGCTAGCAGCGGTGTAAAAGAGGGGCAGGGCGGGGGTTAATGAAAATAGTTCTGGGTAGCCATTTGATTAGATGTTCAGGAGTCCGGTACCGTTTGCCGTGCGGAAGCAGAGAGAACAGTCTATGACTAGGGCGCTCTCATGCATGTTCCAGTGTTAGGCCTAAGTGCAGGGATCATTTCTCATACATTAAGTGCTCCTAAAATTACTGCTGAGAGGTGAGCAGTCAGTAAGCAGAGACAGTCAGGTAGCAGAGACTCCTGAGAGGTGAGCAGTCAGTAAGCAGAGACCCCTGAGAGGTGAGCAGTCAGTAAGCAGAGACTCTGAGAGGTGAGCAGTCAGTAAGCAGAGACTCCTGAGGGGTGAGCAGTCAGTAAGCAGAGACTCCTGAGAGGTGAGCAGTCAGTAAGCAGAGACTCCTGAGAGGTGAGCAGGTAGGAAGCAGAGACTCTGAGAGGTGAGCAGTCAGGAAGCAGAGACTCCTGAGAGGTGAGCAGTCAGTAAGCAGAGACAGTCAGTAAGCAGAGACAGTCAGGAAGCAGAGACTCCTGAGAGGTGAGCAGTCAGTAAGCAGAGACCCCTGAGAGGTGAGCAGTCAGTAAGCAGAGACTCCTGAGAGGTGAGCAGTCAGTAAGCAGAGACCCCTGAGAGGTGAGCAGTCAGTAAGCAGAGACTCCTGAGAGGTGAGCAGTCAGTAAGCAGAGAACCCTGAGAGGTGAGCAGTCAGTAAGCAGAGACTCCTGAGAGGTGAGCAGTCAGGGAACATGGAGCAGAGACTCCTGTTAATGCAGTTGTAGTATCTCCAGCTAAATGTGATAAACAGTTTGACGTGGTGGCTGGGTAAAAAAAACTAAAATTACCCATGGTTGTGATTCCAGAGTTTTAAAATCCAAACACAACTGACAAAATCTGAACCTGTCCAGTTAGGAACCTGTCCAGTTAGGAACCTGTCCAGCTATGAACCTGTCCAGCTATGAACCTGTCCAGTTAAGAACCTGTCCAGTTAGGAACCTGTCCAGTTAAGATGAGTAGATTTCCTCAGATTGTTTCTGTGAAACTAGCTTTACAATTACCATTAGACACGTACAGTTACATAACTATGTAGGCCGACAAGGTCATTTATATAACACTATATACAACTATATACTGTATATAACTATATATATGTTACCTCTAGGTAGGCCGACAAGGTCATGTAGATCTTCTCTCCGTAAGGAGTGACCCGGTTCAGGAGGAGGGAGTTATGCATGGCACTGTCCCAGGCAGCCTCGAAGCGATAGAATGTCCTGATGGAGGGAGGAGAAGAGTTAACCATACAGAGAGAACAACTAAACAGAGAGCTCCTCAACCCTGGTCTGAACTAACATAGTGGTCTCTGGTCTCTGGTCTGTCTGTCTGTCTGTCTGTCTGTCTGTCTGTCTGTCTGTCTGTCTGTCTGTCTGTCTGTCTGTCTGTCTGTCTGTCTGTCTGTCTGTCTGTCTGTCTGTCTGTCTGTCTGTCTGTCTGTCATGAATACTACTAACATAGTGGTCTGTCTGTCTGTCTGTCATGAATACTACTAACATAGTGGTCTCTGGTCTGTCTGTCTGTCCGTCTGTCTGTCTGTCTGTCTCTCTGTCTCTCTGTCTGTCTGTCATGAATACTACTAACATAGTGGTCTGTGGTCTGTCTTTCTGTCTGTCTGTCTGTCATGAATACTACTAACATAGTGGTCTGTGGTCTGTCTGTCTGTCTGTCATGAATACTACTAACATAGTGGTATCTGGTCTGTCTGTCTGTCTGTCTGTCATGAATACTGCTGACATAGTGGTATGTCTGTCTGTCTGTCTGTCTGTCTGTCTGTCTGTCTGTCTGTCTGTCTGTCTGTCTGTCTGTCTGTCTGTCTGTCTGTCTGTCTGTCTGTCTGTCTGTCTGTCTGTCTGTCTGTCTGTCTGTCTGTCTGTCTGTCTGTCTGTCTGTCTGTCTGTCTGTCTGTCTGTCTGTCTGTCTGTCTGTCTGTCTGTCTGTCTGTCTGTCTGTCTGTCTGTCTGTCTGTCTGTCTGTCTGTCTGTCTGTCTGTCTGTCTGTCTGTCTGTCTGTCTGTCTGTCTGTCTGTCTGTCTGTCTGTCTGTCTGTCTGTCTGTCTGTCTACTAACAGACTAGAAAACCTACTCTAGTGGTTAGTATGCTAGTATGCTGCAAACTGAAAGCAAAGCAGGATGGGGGTCTTTCTGAATAGCCCTGTTGATTGTTGTGTTACAACGTTATTAGTCAAATAAAGGTTATTTCTACTGTAGGAGGAAGGTAAATATTTCAACGTTTTCTCAAGAACAGCTACAATCTATTGCTATCGGCAGACCAAGTTGTAGTTGCATTGCATGTAGGGACATTGTTTATCACTATGATAATATGAATAATGTTACCTACAGTACATGTGCATCTAAAATGCTCTTGAGAGAAGATAGCTTTTATTTATGAAGATTAAAATAACAACATTGATTTTCAAATATACACATTCAATAGACAAGACACATAGTTTGGGGGATGAAGTCAGTAAATAGCATGCAACAGGGAACCCGTCAGTTGTGGGTCGACCTTTAAAAAGAAAAACACCAAACCATAAAAGCACAAACGAATGAAAAGGTCATGAGAGATCGACAGACGGGAGGAGAGGAGGTGGACAGGACAGGACAGGTGGTGAGGAGAAATACCTATGGTCTATACCCAAGGAGATGCTTGGAGAAGGAATAGAAGAAAAGAACCAGGAAGAGAACCAGGAAGAGAACCAGGAAGAGAACCAGGAAGAGAACCAAAAGGTGAGTCAGGAAGAGAGTCTGATGTGGTTGTGAGAGTTGTTATGATCGAGAACGACAGGACAGTTGTGTTCTTCCTAGCCTGGTCCCAAATAGTTTTTGGGCCGTTTTTTCCAACTGGGACCAGGCTACATTGCCCATTCACTACTTGATGATTTGAACAGCAGAATGTACTGTACATATTAATAACTGTATCCTATCTGTTCTAGAATGTCTCACAATGGACAGATAGAACCACAGAGATACAATGTAATACATTTGCCTTTATTTTCATTCTGTAGATAGAGATACAAATTGTAACTATGGAATGCCGTTTGGGTCTTTGTGTGTCAAAAACAAATATATTTATGTCAAATAAGCTTATAATTTGATGCATCGAATAACAAAATAACACATTTTCGAATGTTGTGTGAGCTGAATTTGCATGCGCGAGCCAAGCGCCATCAACATTGATGAAAGTTTTTAAACTAGAGGTAGGCTATCTCCCTGTTATGTTGACTTTGATTTGCAGTATGACAAAGTCACTCAGAAATATCTCATACAAAGGATGTTTTTAGGAATTTTTAGGATAGCTAGCTTGCTAGCTTGGACTTGATACCTAGCTAGCACCAATGCAACCAGCCTGAAGACAATAACCAGAAACTGCAATCATTTTCAATGTTTCGCAATGATTTAGGAATTCATGACACTAAGTATTAGCTAAGTAGCCTCTTGTTGTTTTCCTATTGAAATCGAACTTTAGTTCATGAATATAACTAGCTAGCTAGATAACGAACTACACAAAGCTAGCAAGCTACCTAGCCCTGTTGCCCCAAGCTAACGTTACAAGCATGGCTAGTGGGTCCGACAATCAACCAAATACGAAAACTGTCTTATAAATTAGGAATATTTTAGATAACATCGTGCTAGAGACTTAGCTAGCTAACTATAGCTACTGAAACAGATTGTAATTGTGCTATGTTTTTGAGGAGAACATTGTTTCTATCCAACATCTAGCTTGCTTTGTTGCTGACCAGCCCTGTCCCAGAGCTTGGGGGAAGTGTGTTTCTGACCAGTATTGGCCCAGAGCTTGGAAAAGTGTTTCTGACCAGTATTGGCCCAGAGCTTGGAAAAGTGTTTCTGACCAGTATTGGCCCAGAGCTTGGAAAAGTGTTTCTGACCAGTATTGGCCCAGAGCTTGGGGGAAGTGTGTTCTGACCAGCATTGGCCCAGAGCTTGGGGGAGGTGTGTTTCTGACCAGCACTGTCCCAGAGCTTGGGTGAAGTGTGTTTCTGACCAGCATTGGCCCAGAGCTTGGGGGAAGTGTGTTTCTGACCAGCATTGGCCCAGAGCTTGAGGGAAGTGTGTTTCTGACCAGCATTGGCCCAGAGCTTGGGGGAAGTGTGTTTCTGACCAGCACTGTCCCAGAGCTTGGGGGAAATGTGTTTCTGACCAGCACTGTCCCAGAGCTTGGGGGAAATGTGTTTCTGACCAGCACTGTCCCAGAGCTTGGGGGAAATGTGTTTCTGACCAGCACTGTCCCAGAGCTTGGGGGAAATGTGTTTCTGACCAGCACTGTCCCAGAGCTTGGGGGAAATGTGTTTCTGACCAGCACTGTCCCAGAGCTTGGGGGAAATGTGTTTCTGACCAGCACTGTCCCAGAGCTTGGGGGAAATGTGTTTCTGACCAGCACTGTCCAAGAATTTGGGGAACTGTGTGTCTGCCTTGTGAAGCAGAGGCAGCTGCGCGAGACAACTTTACCAGCATAAGAGCATATGTATCTGTGACATATGAAATAGTGATAGTGTAATCAATGTGTATTAATCACGTAAAACATTTATGCATGTGTTCAATTATTATCTGACGTTCAATCAGAATCTGTTCCCGATTGGTAAACAAGCTTATTTGACGGTCAACAACTTTATTTGACGGAATACAAGTCTTACCAATAGTATATCTATTTGATTTTGAATTTTTAGGACCCCTTTAGGTAATCTGAAAGTATCCTACATTTCTGTTTTATTAAACATACATTTTGTCCTTACTGCTATTAGCCAATAGAAACACATTGAATAACAGTCCTTACTGCTATTAGCCAATAGAAACACATTGAATAACAGTCCTTACTGCTATTAGCCAATAGAAACACATTGAATAACAGTCCTTACTGCTATTAGCCAATAGAAACACATTGAATAACAGTCCTTACTGCTATTAGCCAATAGAAACACATTGAATAACAGTCCTTACTGCTATTAGCCAATAGAAACACATTGAATAACAGTCCTTACTGCTATTAGCCAATAGAAACACATTGAATAACAGTCCTTACTGCTATTAGCCAATAGAAACACATTGAATAACAGTCCTTACTGCTATTAGCCAATAGAAACACATTGAATAACAGTCCTTACTGCTATTAGCCAATAGAAACACATTGAATAACAGTCCTTACTGCTATTAGCCAATAGAAACACATTGAATAACAGTCCTTACTGCTATTAGCCCATAGAAACACATTGAATAACAGTCCTTACTGCTATTAGCCAATAGAAACACATTGAATAACAGTCCTTACTGCTATTAGCCAATAGAAACACATTGAATAACAGTCCTTACTGCTATTAGCCAATAGAAACACATTGAATAACAGTCCTTACTGCTATTAGCCAATAGAAACACATTGAATAACAGTCCTTACTGCTATTAGCCAATAGAAACACATTGAATAACAGATAGTCCTTACTGCTATTAGTCAATAGAAACACATTGAATAACAGTCCTTACTGCTATTAGCCAATAGAAACACATTGAATAACAGTCCTTACTGCTATTAGCCAATAGAAACACATTGAATAACAGTCCTTACTGCTATTAGCCAATAGAAACACATTGAATAACAGTCCTTACTGCTATTAGCCAATAGAAACACATTGAATAACAGTCCTTACTGCTATTAGCCCATAGAAACACATTGAATAACAGTCCTTACTGCTATTAGCCAATAGAAACACATTGAATAACAGTCCTTACTGCTATTAGCCAATAGAAACACATTGAATAACAGTCCTTACTGCTATTAGCCAATAGAAACACATTGAATAACAGTCCTTACTGCTATTAGCCAATAGAAACCCATTGAATAACAGGCCTTACTGCTATTAGCCAATAGAAACCCATTGAATAACAGTCCTTACTGCTATTAGCCAATAGAAACACATTGAATAACAGTCCTTACTGCTATTAGCCAATAGAAACACATTGAATAACAGATAGTCCTTACTGCTATTAGTCAATAGAAACACATTGAATAACAGTCCTTACTGCTATTAGCCAATAGAAACACATTGAATAACAGTCCTTACTGCTATTAGCCAATAGAAACACATTGAATAACAGTCCTTACTGCTATTAGCCAATAGAAACACATTGAATAACAGTCCTTACTGCTATTAGCCAATAGAAACACATTGAATAACAGTCCTTACTGCTATTAGCCCATAGAAACACATTGAATAACAGTCCTTACTGCTATTAGCCAATAGAAACACATTGAATAACAGTCCTTACTGCTATTAGCCAATAGAAACACATTGAATAACAGTCCTTACTGCTATTAGCCAATAGAAACACATTGAATAACAGTCCTTACTGCTATTAGCCAATAGAAACCCATTGAATAACAGGCCTTACTGCTATTAGCCAATAGAAACCCATTGAATAACAGTCCTTACTGCTATTAGCCAATAGAAACACATTGAATAACAGATAGTCCTTACTGCTATTAGCCAATAGAAACCCATTGAATAACAGTCCTTACTGCTATTAGCCAATAGAAACACATTGAATAACAGTCCTTACTGCTATTAGCCCATAGAAACACATTGAATAACAGTCCTTACTGCTATTAGCCAATAGAAACACATTGAATAACAGATAGTCCTTACTGCTATTAGCCAATAGAAACACATTGAATAACAGATAGTCCTTACTGCTATTAGCCCATAGAAACACATTGAATAACAGTCCTTACTGCTATTAGCCCATAGAAACACATTGAATAACAGTCCTTACTGCTATTAGCCAATAGAAACACATTGAATAACAGTCCTTACTGCTATTAGCCAATGGAAACACATTGAATAACAGTCCTTACTGCTATTAGCCCATAGAAACACATTGAATAACAGTCCTTACTGCTATTAGCCAATAGAAACACATTGAATAACAGTCCTTACTGCTATTAGCCAATAGAAACACATTGAATAACAGTCCTTACTGCTATTAGCCAATAGAAACACATTGAATAACAGATAGTCCTTACTGCTATTAGCCAATAGAAACACATTGAATAACAGTCCTTACTGCTATTAGCCCATAGAAACACATTGAATAACAGTCCTTACTGCTATTAGCCAATAGAAACACATTGAATAACAGTCCTTACTGCTATTAGCCCATAGAAACACATTGAATAACAGATAGTCCTTACTGCTATTAGCCAATAGAAACACATTGAATAACAGATAGTCCTTACTGCTATTAGCCAATAGAAACACATTGAATAACCGTCCTTACTGCTATTAGCCAATAGAAACACATTGAATAACAGATAGTCCTTACTGCTATTAGCCCATAGAAACACATTGAATAACAGATAGTCCTTACTGCTATTAGCCCATAGAAACACATTGAATAACAGACAGTCCTTACTGCTATTAGCCAATAGAAACACATTGAATAACAGTCCTTACTGCTATTAGCCAATAGAAACACATTGAATAACAGTCCTTACTGCTATTAGCCAATAGAAACACATTGAATAACAGTCCTTACTGCTATTAGCCAATAGAAACACATTGAATAACAGTCCTTACTGCTATTAGCCAATAGAAACACATTGAATAACAGTCCTTACTGCTATTAGCCAATAGAAACACATTGAATAACAGTCCTTACTGCTATTAGCCAATAGAAACACATTGAATAACAGATAGTCCTTACTGCTATTAGCCAATAGAAACACATTGAATAACAGATAGTCCTTACTGCTATTAGCCCATAGAAACACATTGAATAACAGTCCTTACTGCTATTAGCCCATAGAAACACATTGAATAACAGTCCTTACTGCTATTAGCCAATAGAAACACATTGAATAACAGTCCTTACTGCTATTAGCCAATGGAAACACATTGAATAACAGTCCTTACTGCTATTAGCCCATAGAAACACATTGAATAACAGTCCTTACTGCTATTAGCCAATAGAAACACATTGAATAACAGTCCTTACTGCTATTAGCCAATAGAAACACATTGAATAACAGTCCTTACTGCTATTAGCCAATAGAAACACATTGAATAACAGATAGTCCTTACTGCTATTAGCCAATAGAAACACATTGAATAACAGTCCTTACTGCTATTAGCCCATAGAAACACATTGAATAACAGTCCTTACTGCTATTAGCCAATAGAAACACATTGAATAACAGTCCTTACTGCTATTAGCCCATAGAAACACATTGAATAACAGATAGTCCTTACTGCTATTAGCCAATAGAAACACATTGAATAACAGATAGTCCTTACTGCTATTAGCCAATAGAAACACATTGAATAACCGTCCTTACTGCTATTAGCCAATAGAAACACATTGAATAACAGATAGTCCTTACTGCTATTAGCCCATAGAAACACATTGAATAACAGATAGTCCTTACTGCTATTAGCCCATAGAAACACATTGAATAACAGACAGTCCTTACTGCTATTAGCCAATAGAAACACATTGAATAACAGTCCTTACTGCTATTAGCCAATAGAAACACATTGAATAACAGTCCTTACTGCTATTAGCCAATAGAAACACATTGAATAACAGTCCTTACTGCTATTAGCCAATAGAAACACATTGAATAACAGTCCTTACTGCTATTAGCCAATAGAAACACATTGAATAACAGTCCTTACTGCTATTAGCCAATAGAAACACATTGAATAACAGTCCTTACTGCTATTAGCCCATAGAAACACATTGAATAACAGTCCTTACTGCTATTAGCCAATAGAAACACATTGAATAACAGTCCTTACTGCTATTAGCCAATAGAAACACATTGAATAACAGTCCTTACTGCTATTAGCCAATAGAAACACATTGAATAACAGTCCTTACTGCTATTAGCCAATAGAAACACATTGAATAATAGTCCTTACTGCTATTAGCCAATAGAAACACATTGAATAATAGTCCTTACTGCTATTAGCCAATAGAAACACATTGAATAACAGTCCTTACTGCTATTAGCCAATAGAAACACATTGAATAACAGTCCTTACTGCTATTAGCCAATAGAAACACATTGAATAACAGTCCTTACTGCTATTAGCCAATAGAAACACATTGAATAACAGTCCTTACTGCTATTAGCCAATAGAAACACATTGAATAACAGACAGTCCTTACTGCTATTAGCCCATAGAAACACATTGAATAACAGATAGTCCTTACTGCTATTAGCCCATAGAAACACATTGAATAACAGACAGTCCTTACTGCTATTAGCCAATAGAAACACATTGAATAACAGTCCTTACTGCTATTAGCCAATAGAAACACATTGAATAACAGTCCTTACTGCTATTAGCCAATAGAAACACATTGAATAACAGTCCTTACTGCTATTAGCCAATAGAAACACATTGAATAACAGTCCTTACTGCTATTAGCCAATAGAAACACATTGAATAACAGTCCTTACTGCTATTAGCCAATAGAAACACATTGAATAACAGTCCTTACTGCTATTAGCCAATAGAAACACATTGAATAACAGATAGTCCTTACTGCTATTAGCCCATAGAAACACATTGAATAACAGTCCTTACTGCTATTAGCCAATAGAAACACATTGAATAACAGATAGTCCTTACTGCTATTAGCCAATAGAAACACATTGAATAACAGATAGTCCTTACTGCTATTAGCCAATAGAAACACATTGAATAACAGTCCTTACTGCTATTAGCCCATAGAAACACATTGAATAACAGTCCTTACTGCTATTAGCCAATAGAAACACATTGAATAACAGTCCTTACTGCTATTAGCCAATAGAAACACATTGAATAACAGTCCTTACTGCTATTAGCCAATAGAAACACATTGAATAACAGTCCTTACTGCTATTAGCCAATAGAAACACATTGAATAACAGATAGTCCTTACTGCTATTAGCCCATAGAAACACATTGAATAACAGTCCTTACTGCTATTAGCCCATAGTAACACATTGAATAACAGTCCTTACTGCTATTAGCCAATAGAAACACATTGAATAACAGTCCTTACTGCTATTAGCCAATAGAAACACATTGAATAACAGTCCTTACTGCTATTAGCCCATAGAAACACATTGAATAACAGTCCTTACTGCTATTAGCCAATAGAAACACATTGAATAACAGTCCTTACTGCTATTAGCCAATAGAAACACATTGAATAACAGTCCTTACTGCTATTAGCCAATAGAAACACATTGAATAACAGTCCTTACTGCTATTAGCCAATAGAAACACATTGAATAATAGTCCTTACTGCTATTAGCCAATAGAAACACATTGAATAATAGTCCTTACTGCTATTAGCCAATAGAAACACATTGAATAACAGTCCTTACTGCTATTAGCCAATAGAAACACATTGAATAACAGTCCTTACTGCTATTAGCCAATAGAAACACATTGAATAACAGTCCTTACTGCTATTAGCCAATAGAAACACATTGAATAACAGTCCTTACTGCTATTAGCCAATAGAAACACATTGAATAACAGTCCTTACTGCTATTAGCCAATAGAAACACATTGAATAATAGTCCTTACTGCTATTAGCCAATAGAAACACATTGAATAATAGTCCTTACTGCTATTAGCCAATAGAAACACATTGAATAACAGTCCTTACTGCTATTAGCCAATAGAAACACATTGAATAACAGTCCTTACTGCTATTAGCCAATAGAAACACATTGAATAACAGTCCTTACTGCTATTAGCCAATAGAAACACATTGAATAACAGTCCTTACTGCTATTAGCCCATAGAAACACATTGAATAACAGTCCTTACTGCTATTAGCCAATAGAAACACATTGAATAACAGTCCTTACTGCTATTAGCCAATAGAAACACATTGAATAACAGTCCTTACTGCTATTAGCCAATAGAAACACATTGAATAACAGTCCTTACTGCTATTAGCCAATAGAAACACATTGAATAACAGTCCTTACTGCTATTAGCCCATAGAAACACATTGAATAACAGTCCTTACTGCTATTAGCCCATAGAAACACATTGAATAACAGATAGTCCTTACTGCTATTAGCCCATAGAAACACATTGAATAACAGATAGTCCTTACTGCTATTAGCCCATAGAAACACATTGAATAACAGTCCTTACTGCTATTAGCCCATAGAAACACATTGAATAACAGATAGTCCTTACTGCTATTAGCCCATAGAAACACATTGAATAACAGATAGTCCTTACTGCTATTAGCCCATAGAAACACATTGAATAACAGTCCTTACTGCTATTAGCCCATAGAAACACATTGAATAACAGTCCTTACTGCTATTAGCCAATAGAAACACATTGAATAACAGATAGTCCTTACTGCTATTAGCCCATAGAAACACATTGAATAACAGATAGTCCTTACTGCTATTAGCCCATAGAAACACATTGAATAACAGATAGTCCTTACTGCTATTAGCCCATAGAAACACATTGAATAACAGTCCTTACTGCTATTAGCCCATAGAAACACATTGAATAACAGATAGTCCTTACTGCTATTAGCCCATAGAAACACATTGAATAACAGATAGTCCTTACTGCTATTAGCCCATAGAAACACATTGAATAACAGTCCTTACTGCTATTAGCCAATAGAAACACATTAAATAACAGTCCTTACTGCTATTAGCCCATACAATCACATTGAATATTAGCCAATAGAAACGCATTGAATAACAGATAGTCCTTACTGCTATTAGCCAATAGAAACGCATTGAATAACAGATAGTCCTTACTGCTATTAGCATCCCCTCTCCTTCATCCACCCCCTCGCCTTCTCTTCCACCCCCTCTCCTTCTCCTCCACCCCCTCTCCTTCTCCTCCACCCCTCTCTCCTTCTCCTCCAGCCCCCTGTCCTCCTCCACCCCCTCTCCTTCTCCTCCACCCCCTTTCCTTCTCCTCCACCCCCTCTCCTTCTCCTCCACCCCCTCTCCTTCTCCTCCACCCCTCTCTCCTTCTCCTCCAGCCCCCTGTCCTTCTCCACCCCATCTCCTTCACCCCCTTCTTCTTCTCATCCACCACTCTCTCCTGTCCTCCTTCACCACTCTCAATTCAATTCAATATAAGGCCTTTATTTGCATGGGAAACATATGTTAACATTGCCTAAGCAAGAGAAGTAGATAATAAAGTGAGATAAACCCTACAAATTAACAGTAAACATTACACTCACAGAAGTTCCAAAAGAATAAAGACATTTCAAATGTCATATTATGTCTATACATATTATGTGGTGTAACTATGTGCAAACCGTACAAAAGAGAAAATAAATAAACATAAATATGTGTTGTTTGTTCTTCACTGGTTGTCCTGTTCTTGTGGCTACAGGTCACACATCTCGCTGCTGTGATGGCACACTATTTCACCCAGTAGATATGGGAGTTGATCAAAATTGGGTTTGTTTTTCTTATTCTTTGTGGATCTGTGTAATCTGAGGGAAATATGTGTCTCTAATATGGTCCTACATTTGGCAGGAGGTTAGGAAGTGCAGCTCAGTTTCCACCTCATTTTGTGGGCAGTGTGCACATAGCCTGTCTTCTCTTGAGAGCCAGGTCTGCCTACGACTGTCTCCCCCTCTCCTTTAGCCCCCCCTCCTTCAGCCCACCTCTCCTTCAGCCCACCTCTCCTTCAGCCCACCTCTCCTTCAGCCCCCCCCCCTACTTCAGCCCCCCCTACTTCAGCCCACCTCTTCTTCAGCCCACCTCTCCTTCAGCCCCCCCCCACATCACCCCCCCTACTTCAGCCCCCCCCTACTTCAGCCCCCCCTACTTCAGCCCCCCCCCCACTTCAGCCCCCCCCTCTCCTTCAGCCCCCCCTCCTTCAGCCCACCTCTCCTTCAGCCCACCTCTCCTTCAGCCCCCCCCCTACTTCAGCCCACCTCTCCTTCAGCCCACCTCTCCTTCAGCCCCCCCCTAATTCAGCCCACCTCTGCTTCAGCCCACCTCTCCTTCAGCCCCCCCCTACTTCAGCCCCCCCCTACTTCAGCCCACCTCTCCTTCAGCCCCCCCCTACTTCAGCCCACCTCTCCTTCAGCCCACCTCTCCTTCAGCCCCCCCCCACATCACCCCCCCCTACTTCAGCCCCCCCTACTTCAGCCCCCCCTACTTCAGCCCCCCCCCCTACTTCAGCCCCCCCCTACTTCAGCCCCCCCCCCTACTTCAGCCCCCCCCCCTACTTCAGCCCCCCTCTCCTTCAGCCCACCTCTCCTTCAGCCCACCTCTCCTTCAGCCCACCTCTTCTTCAGCCCAACTCTCCTTCAGCCCCCCTCTCCTTCAGCCCACCTCTCCTTCAGCCCCCCTCTCCTTCAGCCCACCTCTCCTTCAGCCCACCTCTCCTTCAGCCCCCCTCTCCTTCAGTCCACCTCTCCTTCAGTCCACCTCTCCTTCAGCCCACCTCTTCTTCAGCCCACCTCTCCTTCAGCCCACCTCTCCTTCAGCCCACCTTTCCTTCAGCCCCCCTCTTCTTCAGCCCACCTCTCCTTCAGTCCACCTCTCCTTCAGTCCACCTCTCCTTCAGTCCACCTCTTCTTCAGCCCACCTCTTCTTCAGTCCACCTCTCCTTCAGCCCACCTCTCCTTCAGCCCACCTCTTCTTCTCCTCCATAATTTAGTCCATACATTGATGAATGAGGACTTCCCCTGAGCAAATAATCACGACTTGAAAGCAGTTATGTTTCTGGCCACCAAGCACAGCCTTCAATCTGAAACCGCTCATCCAAGCAGAGAAATGTAAGAGGAAACCAAATGTTTCTGTAGGCCATTAAAGCGAGATAAATCGCCCCGTTCATAGAGTTCAGATGTTGAAGGACCGGCTGTTGGCATTTGTACTGAGATGACCTGGTGGGAAAGCTAGCTGTGTGTCTGTCAGAGGGAAGAAGACAAGAGAGCGAGAGGAGAACAGCTGTTATACCGTGGGATGAGAGGAGGAGAGGAGCTGCTTCAGTGGAAATGTGTCTATGGACCTAGAGGAGGAGAGGAGAGCTGGCCCTGGTCACAGAGCAGGTCCAGGTCACAGAGCAGGCCCAGGTCACAGAGCAGGCACAGGTCACAGAGCAGGCCCAGGTCACAGAGCAGGCCCAGGTCACAGAGCAGGCCCAGGTCACAGAGCAGGACCAGGTCACAGAGCAGGCCCAGGTCACAGAGCAGGACCAGGTCACAGAGCAGGCCCAGGTCACAGAGCAGGACCAGGTCACAGAGCAGGCCCAGGACACAGAGCAGGCCCAGGTCACAGAGCAGGCCCAGGTCACAGAGCAGGCCCAGGACACAGAAATGTTAAATCTCTCCTTGTCCACGTCTGTAATCCCAACATATTTCAAGGGGACCACCATTGTCCCTGTTCCCAAGGTAACCTGCCTAAATGACTATCCCCCTGTAGCACTCACATCTGTAATTAGGATGTGCTTTGAAAGGCTGGTCATGACACACATCAACACCATCATTCCAGACTCCCTGAACCCACTCCAATTGTCATACTGCCCCAACCGGTCCACAGATGACGCAATCTCAATTGCTCTTCAGACAGCCCTCTCCCACCTGGACAAAAGGAACTGAGAATGCTGTTCATTGATTTACAGCTCAGCGTTCAACACCATCGTGCCCTCGAAGCTCATCACTAAGCTAATGACCCTGGGACTGAACACCTTCCTCTGCTACTGGATCCTGGACTTCCTGACGGGCCGCCCCCCAGGTGGTGAGGGTAGACAACAACACATCCGCTACATTGACCGTCAACAAGGGGGCCCCTCAGGGGTGTGTGCAATTTGGAGAGCAGCTGCACGCGACCGATCGTAAGGCCCATGATCAATTTGGAGATCAGCTGCACGCGACCGATCGTAAGGCCCATGATCAATTTGGTTTGACATTTGCTACCCCCTATGGGGCTATTTAGAGACTAGTTCAGTAAATTACAAAATGTCAATCGCTCCAAATTTCAATGACTTAAAAACCAACTATACATTTTAGAAATTCATATACAAATATTGAAACCATTTAATGAGACAACTAAAAGATGTGTGACCGACTGGCTCGATTCCGTCTGATGTAGCAAAATTTGAAATTGTGTTTTTTTTTTACATCGGATAGAAATAGACACTCCGAGCTAGAAAATGTTATATCATACACTACAGTGAAGGAACAATGGAAAAGTCATTCTGCTTTGAAAGTTGATCAACTTGTAACCTCACTTTGGAGAAAATGGTAAACCTACTTGGAGAGCTCGCTTGTCTACATCCATTCAGCATAGTTCACACTCTCTTAAGCCTTAGCCACACCCATCTCTTTAAGGATTCACTTGTGATGCCATGTACTAAACAATCAAAGATTTCAAGACTAAAGGCTGGTTTATACTACAGGTGTGTTCGTAAATTCAATCTGGAAAGCCAGAGTGTGCTCACAGTGCACTCTGGGCGTTCGTGAACTCAAGGTTGTCAGATTGTCCATTCCTAAAATCAGAGCATTTTGCTCTCGGAGCGCAAACTGGACGATGAGTAGGGTTGATCCGAGCGCTCTGACCTACCAACAGCAGTCAAGCACCCAAGCTAACTGGCAAACATTGGCTAGCTTGCTACTTCCAGACACAAATGATAGAATAACTCACTCTGACCATTTTACTAGCCCTAGCAGAGCTGGTTAGGCTGTTTTCATGTTATCCAGAGCATTGGTGACTAACTGTGCTGCTGGAAACAATTACATTTTATTGACTGCCAAAAAACATTTGATAAAAAAAATACAAATGTACTTTCAAATGTCTCTCCTGTGAAGTAGTGATGCGTGACATACGCCTAGTTTCCTGAAAGGAGTCTTATATTGTCAATTTACATTGTGTCATTTATTTGACAGTCCCTAACTAGCCACAGAGATAGGGCTATCCAAAGTCAAACCAATTTTGCCACGGTCGCACACCGGCCTGTTGGCTACTACTACTAGTTAGTCCAGGCTAGTTCCAGACACAAGACCTGGTTAGACAGTTACTCACCCTTCAAGATAATTTGAAACAAACTGTGTACTGTTTTGACAGAGTGGAAGTACGCATGCTTCTCACGTTCGAAACAGACATACGAGAGACACACACATCAAAGCTCGCCTCCAAGACCTGAATCTCATTCTAGGTCGCATTTCCTAATGGGGGAGAATTGCCGATGCTATCAGCTTCTTGCACATCTCTTTCTAAATCCTTGAGTGTTTCAAAAGAAGTTGATTGCATTAATTCATACCAAAGTTTAAGATTATGTTTGGCTTCCTTATAATTTCTACAAGTTGCTATTTTGTAAAGATTTTTATGATTTTTATCAATGCTCTAGGTCTTACAGTGGGATGCAAAATGAAACCTGTTCTGTGTCAGATTACTGCCCCCTAGTGGCAATGCAGAGGTTTGTCAATGAAATAAAAGGATCAACAGAGATCATAGTAAATGGGGGAAAATGACAAACAATTCATGTTTGTTTCACTTCGTCAAATGTCTGGCTTGTAGCTTGAACAGAAGCACCGGCCAAAGAGAAAACAGAAGCACCGGCCAAAGAGAAAACAGAAGCACCGGCCAAAGAGGAGACAGAAGCACCGGCCAAAGAGGAGACAGAAGCACCGGCCAAAGAGAAGACAGAAGCACCGGCCAGAGAGGAGACAGAAGCACCGGCCAAAGAGGAGACAGAAGCACCGGCCAAAGAGGGGACAGAAGCACCGGCCAGAGAGGAGACAGAAGCACCGGCCAGAGAGGAGACAGAAGCACCGGCCAGAGAGGAGACAGAAGCACCGGCCAGAGAGGAGACAGAAGCACCGGCCAGAGAGGAGACAGAAGCACCGGCCAGAGAGGAGACAGAAGCACCGGCCAGAGAGGAGACAGAAGCACCGGCCAGAGAGGAGACAGAAGCACCGGCCAGAGAGGAGACAGAAGCACCGGCCAGAGAGGAGACAGAAGCACCGGCCAGAGAGGAGACAGAAGCACCGGCCAAAGAGAAGACAGAAGCACCGGCCAGAGAGGAGACAGAAGCACCGGCCAAAGAGGAGACAGAAGCACCGGCCAAAGAGGAGACAGAAGCACCGGCCAGAGAGGAGACAGAAGCACCGGCCAAAGAGGAGACAGAAGCACCGGCCAGAGAGGAGACAGAAGCACCGGCCAGAGAGGAGACAGAAGCACCGGCCAGAGAGGAGACAGAAGCACCGGCCAAAGAGGAGACAGAAGCACCGGCCAGAGAGGAGACAGAAGCACCGGCCAAAGAGAAGACAGAAGCTGAAATACTGTCCCCACAACACATACTGTAGGAAGCAAAGCAAGTCATGCATGCAGTCCCCGTACACCTTCAGCTTTCGGTCGCATCCCCAGACGCCGAAGTCCCAGCCAGCCCCAGTCCCAAGACCGCACAGTCACAGTCAGCCCCAGTCCCAAGACCCCGAAGTCCCAGCCAGCCCCAGTCCCGAGACCGCACAGTCACAGTCAGCCCCAGTCCCAAGACCCCGAAGTCTCAGCCAGCCCCAGTCTCAAGACCGCATTGTCACAGCCAGCCCCAGTTCCCAGGCCGCACAATCATAGCCAGCCCCATCCCCAGACCCCGAAGTCTCAGCCAGCCCCAGTCCCAAGACCGCACAGTCCCAGCCAGCCCCAGTACCCAGACCACACAGTCACAGCCAGCCCCAGTCCCAAGACCGCACAGTCCCAGCCAGCCCCAGTCCCCAGACCCCGAAGTCCCAGCCAACCCCAGTCCCAAGACCACACAGTCACAGCCAGCCCCAGTCCCCAGACCACACAGTCACAGCCAGCCCCAGTCCCCAGACCGCACAGTCACAGCCAGCCCCAGTCCCCAGACCCCGAAATCCCAGCCAACCCCAGTCCCAAGACCGCACAGTCCCAGCCAACCCCAGTCCCAAGACCGCACAGTCACAGCCAACCCCAGTCCCCAGACCCCGAAGTCCCAGCCAACCCGCAACTCCAGACCCCGCAGTCCCAGCCAGCCCAAGATCCCAGTCCCAGCCCCATCAGTTCCAGCAAGCCCCAGACCCCGCAGTCCCAGCCAGCCCAAGATCCCAGTCCCAGCCAACCCGTAACCCCAGACCCATCAGTCCCAGCCAGCCCAAGATCCCAGTCCCAGCCAACCCGTAACCCCAGACCCATCAGTTCCAGCAAGCCCCAGACACTGCAGTCCCAGCCAGCCCCAGTTTCCAGCCCTCAGCTCCAGCCTCTAGACCCACAACAGCTCAGCAACAAACACACATCCAGGAGAAAGAGAGGGAGAGAGGAGGGGTGCAAAGATACATCACAGTCCCTCACATCTCCTCAGGAGGAGAGAGATATCAGGGGGGGGGGGAAGCAAGGGGAGGAGGGGAGAGCAGGAGAGCCAAAACCCACAGTGGAAAACCATGGGAATTAGAATGATGGATGAATGGATGCCTTGGTGTTTAAAATGGAGTGAGAGTGAAAAGATGAAAATAGATCACTGAATAGTAGAATGAAAGGAGAGGGATTTGATGTAAATCATATACCTAGGCATGTCCGAATCAAGAAACTGTCTGCGAAAAACACAAAACAACAATGTGTTAGTGGAGTGGACTGGAGGGAGAGAAATGTCAGCATCAGCATGTCCTGTCCCTTACTGATGACCTCTCAGGCCTGAGCAGAGGCCAGACTAGACCACATATGGTTTCAAATGGCATCTGTTTTCTTTCAAGTGCAAACGCTCAATGTATTTGACAGAAACAAAAAACTATTTGAACCCAGATCTGCGTTGGACCACATTCCTCACTCTGCCCTGGTGCTGGACTCTCCCCTCCAACCAGATCAACATCCTGGGTCGGAGGTCAAGGAATGCAAAACCATGGTGATACCTGTATATGGAGATGGTATGGCCATTAGGACGAGACAGACCACAGTCTGTCTGGGGCCTCTGTTCCTGCATTGGTCCTTTGAGATGGCAAGCAAACCCAGGTCTGAGGAATGGTATTTGAGTTAGGTGAAAGGTTACTAGTAACGCAGTTAAACCATAATAGAGGTCGTCACGACATTTACATTATTCTGTAAAAACAACATTTATGTTTCATGGAGAGTAAACAGTAACACATTACAGTGAAGTGCTACAGTTTACCACAGCATGATGCTACGCAGCTTTACTGAGGTATGGTGACTTACTATGCTGAGTGAGTTAGTTAGGGACGCATGCTGGCCGGTGGATGATGTGGTCTTGACATGGTGGTAAGTATTCAGACCCCTTGACCAATTCCACATTTTGTTACGTTACAGCCTTATTCTAAAATTGATTAAAAAAAATTAAAATCCAATCATCAATCTACACACAGTAACCCATAATGGGGCGGCAGCGTAGCCTAGTGGTTAGAGCGTTGGACTAGTAACCGGAAGGTTGCGAGTTCAAACCCCCGAGCTGACAAGGTACAAATCTGTCGTTCTGCCCCTGAACAGGCAGTTAACCCACTGTTCCCAGGCCGTCATTGAAAATAAGAATGTGTTCTTAACTGACTTGCCTCGTTAAATAAAGATAAAATAAAAAAGAATGACATCAAAATAGCCCATAATGACATCAAAATAACATCACAATACCCCATAATGACATCACAATACCCCATAATGACATCACATGGGGGTATTGTGATGTCATTATGGGGTATTGTGATGCATTATGGGGTATTGTGATGTCATTATTGTATTGTGTGTAGATTGCTGAGGATTTTTTTTCACTTAGTCCATGTTAGAATGAGGCTGTAACTTAACAAAATGTGAAAAAAATCAAGGGGTTTGAATACTGTCCGAAGGCCCTGTATATACAGTACCACTCACAACACTGTATGTCCCATCATTAGATACTATGCAAGAGGGTGAGGCCAATTTTTATTTATTTTTATTTTTTATTTTTTATTTCACCTTTATTTAACCAGGTAGGCTAGTTGAGAACAAGTTCTCATTTGCAACTGCGACCTGGCCAAGATAAAGCATAGCAGTGTGAGCATACAACAAAGAGTTACACATGGAGTAAACAATTAACAAGTCAATAACACAGTAGAAAACGAAGGGGGGGTCTATATACAATGTGTGCAAAAGGCATGAGGAGGTAGGCAAATAATTACAATTTTGCAGATTAACACTGGAGTGATAAAAGATCAGATGGTCATGTACAGGTAGAGATATTGGTGTGCAGAAGAGCAGAAAAGTAAATAAATAAAAACAGTACGGGGATGAGGTAGGTGAAAAGGGTGGGCTATTTACCAATAGACTATGTACAGCTGCAGCGATCGGTTAGCTGCTCAGATAGCTGATGTTTGAAGTTGGTGAGGGAGATGAAAGTCTCCAACTTCAGCGATTTTTGCAATTCGTTCCAGTCACAGGCAGCAGAGTACTGGAACGAAAGGCGGCCAAATGAGGTGTTGGCTTTAGGGATGATCAGTGAGATACACCTGCTGGAGCGCGTGCTACGGATGGGTGTTGCCATCGTGACCAGTGAGCTGAGATAAGGCGGAGCTTTACCTAGCATAGACTTGTAGATGACCTGGAGCCAGTGGGTCTGGCGACGAATATGTAGCGAGGGCCAGCCGACTAGAGCATACAAGTCGCAGTGGTGGGTAGTATAAGGTGCTTTAGTCATTATGGGGTATTGTGATGCAATGAGGATCAAGATCGTCCGTCAGCTACAGGGCCACGAAGAAGCCCTTCATCTACAGGGTCTAGGGATCTATGCTACAGGGCCACCAAGAAGCCCTTCATCCACAGGGTCTAGGGATCTATGCTACAGGGCCACCAAGAAGCCCTTCATCCACAGGGTCTAGGGATCTATGCTACAGGGCCACCAAGAAGCCCTTCATCCACAGGGTCTAGGGATCTATGCTACAGGGCCACCAAGAAGCCCTTCATCCACAGGGTCTAGGGATCTATGCTACAGGGCCACCAAGAAGCCCTTCATCCACAGGGTCTAGGGATATATGCTACAGGGCCACCAAGAAGCCCTTCATCCACAGGGTCTAGGGATCTATGCTACAGGGCCACCAAGAAGCCCTTCATCCACAGGGTTTAGGGATCTATGCTACAGGGCCACCAAGAAGCCCTTCATCCACAGGGTCTAGGGATCTATGCTACAGGGCCACCAAGAAGCCCTTCATCCACAGGGTCTAGGGATCTATGTTACAGGGCCAGCAAGAAGCCCTTCATCCACAGGGTCTAGGGATCTATGCTACAGGGCCACCAAGAAGCCCTTCATCCACAGGGCCTAGGGATCTATGCTACAGGGCCACCAAGAATCCCTTAATCCACAGGGTCTAGGGATCTATGTTACAGGGCCAGCAAGAAGCCCTTCATCCACAGGGTCTAGGGATCTATGCTACAGGGCCACCAAGAAGCCCTTCATCCACAGGGTCTAGGGATCTATGCTACAGGGCCACCAAGAAGCCCTTCATCCACAGGGTCTAGGGATCTATGTTACAGGGCCAGCAAGAAGCCTTTCATCCACAGGGTCTAGGGATCTATGCTACAGGGCCACGAAGAAGCCCTTCATCCACAGGGTCTAGCGATCTATGTTACAGGGCCACCAAGAAGCCCCTCATCCACAGGGTCTAGGGTTCTATGTTACAGGGCCAGCAAGAAGCCCTTCATCCACAGGGTCTAGGGACCTATGCTACAGGGCCACCAAGAAGCCATTCATCCACAGGGTCTCGGGACCTATGCTACAGGGCCATCATGAAGCCATTCATCCACAGGGTCTAGGGATCTATGTTACAGGGCCACCAAGAAGCCCTTCATCCACAGGGTTTAGGGATCTATGTTACAGGGCCAGCAAGAAGCCCTTCATCCACAGGGTCTAGGGATCTACGCTACAGGGCCACGAAGAAGCCCTTCATCCACAGGGTCTAGCGATCTATGTTACAGGGCCACCAAGAAGCCCCTCATCCACAGGGTCTAGGGTTCTATGTTACAGGGCCAGCAAGAAGCCCTTCATCCACAGGGTCTAGGGACCTATGCTACAGGGCCACCAAGAAGCCCTTCATCCACAGGGTCTAGGGATCTATGCTACAGGGCCACCAAGAAGCCCTTCATCCACAGGGTCTAGGGATCTATGCTACAGGGCCACCAAGAAGCCCTTCATCCACAGGTTCTAGGGATCTATGCTACAGGGCCACCAAGAAGCCCTTCATCCACAGGGTCTAGGGATCTATGCTACAGGGCCACCAAGAAGCCCTTCATCCACAGGGTCTAGGGATCTATGCTACAGGGCCACCAAGAAGCCCTTCATCCACAGGGTCTAGGGATCTATGCTACAGGGCCACCAAGAAGCCCTTCATCCACAGGGTCTAGGGATCTATGCTACAGGGCCACCAAGAAGCCCTTCATCCACAGGGTCTAGGGATCTATGCTACAGGGCCACCAAGAAGCCCTTCATCCACAGGGTCTAGGGATATATGCTACAGGGCCACCAAGAAGCCCTTCATCCACAGGGTCTAGGGATCTATGCTACAGGGCCACCAAGAAGCCCTTCATCCACAGGGTTTAGGGATCTATGCTACAGGGCCACCAAGAAGCCCTTCATCCACAGGGTCTAGGGATCTATGCTACAGGGCCACCAAGAAGCCCTTCATCCACAGGGTCTAGGGATCTATGTTACAGGGCCAGCAAGAAGCCCTTCATCCACAGGGTCTAGGGATCTATGCTACAGGGCCACCAAGAAGCCCTTCATCCACAGGGCCTAGGGATCTATGCTACAGGGCCACCAAGAATCCCTTAATCCACAGGGTCTAGGGATCTATGTTACAGGGCCAGCAAGAAGCCCTTCATCCACAGGGTCTAGGGATCTATGCTACAGGGCCACCAAGAAGCCCTTCATCCACAGGGTCTAGGGATCTATGCTACAGGGCCACCAAGAAGCGCTTCATCCACAGGGTCTAGGGATCTATGTTACAGGGCCAGCAAGAAGCCTTTCATCCACAGGGTCTAGGGATCTATGCTACAGGGCCACGAAGAAGCCCTTCATCCACAGGGTCTAGCGATCTATGTTACAGGGCCACCAAGAAGCCCCTCATCCACAGGGTCTAGGGTTCTATGTTACAGGGCCAGCAAGAAGCCCTTCATCCACAGGGTCTAGGGACCTATGCTACAGGGCCACCAAGAAGCCATTCATCCACAGGGTCTCGGGACCTATGCTACAGGGCCATCATGAAGCCATTCATCCACAGGGTCTAGGGATCTATGTTACAGGGCCACCAAGAAGCCCTTCATCCACAGGGTTTAGGGATCTATGTTACAGGGCCAGCAAGAAGCCCTTCATCCACAGGGTCTAGGGATCTACGCTACAGGGCCACGAAGAAGCCCTTCATCCACAGGGTCTAGCGATCTATGTTACAGGGCCACCAAGAAGCCCCTCATCCACAGGGTCTAGGGTTCTATGTTACAGGGCCAGCAAGAAGCCCTTCATCCACAGGGTCTAGGGACCTATGCTACAGGGCCACCAAGAAGCCCTTCATCCACAGGGTCTAGGGATCTATGCTACAGGGCCACCAAGAAGCCATTCATCCACAGGGTCTAGGGACCTATGCTACAGGGCCATCATGAAGCCATTCATCCACAGGGTCTAGGGATCTATGTTACAGGGCCAGCAAGAAGCCCTTCATCCACAGGGTCTAGGGATCTATGTTACAGGGCCAGCAAGAGAAGAGTGCATGTTCAGTTTGACTAACAATCCTTTGCAGGTGTTTGCGTGCCACATCATGCAGTTATTATGGCCATAGTGTTGTGTTGGATAGAGATTTCTGACAAGGTGCAGAATAATCCTGGGAGGTTTGGTTAGTAGTGGATAATGGTTAGAAGGGGAGGAGTATGCAGTGAACGGGGTGAGAGGTGAAATGACAGACGGACCTATCACAGCACCAGACTAGCATCAAGGAACGGTAGAGTCGCATAGCCTGCGTAGCAGTGAGGAAACTGTACTATAACTGGCTGAAGCATAACAAGTCCTCGTACAGCACATACAGCACCTTACAGCACAACTACCACAAAGATAACGGCTTAACGATTGATCATAATCAATCTGAAATCATGTGTACTTTAAGTCACAATCTTTGCTTTCTACAAGTGATCTTGTGACCTGCTTCTATGATGTATAAAACCACGTCGTTTTGCCAAGCATCAGCTGCTTTAGTGGAACAGGTGAGGGGATTGAGGGGTGGGGAGGAGGGAGGGAGGGAATAAATCCTCTTTGCCTGAAATCTGTTAATCAGTTAAACTGTGCATCTTGGCGGCGTGAACTTCAAGCATCCTTGCTAAGTCTGCTATGCAATAGCCATGGAGCACTGTGCAGTCAACCAATACTGGACCACTGTGCAGTCAACCAATACAGGAGCATCCTCAGTCAACCAATACAGGAGCATCTTCAGTCAACCAATACTGGAGCACTGTGCAGTCAACCAATACAGGAGCATCATCAGTCAACCAATACTGGAGCATCTTCAGTCAACCAATACAGGTGCATCTTCAGTCAACCAATACAGGTGCATCTTCAGTCAACCAATACAGGTGCATCTTCAGTCAACCAATACTGGAGCACTGTGCAGTCAACCAATACAGGAGCACCATCAGTCAACCAATACTGGAGCATCTTCAGTCAACCAATACAGGTGCATCTTCAGCCAACCAATACAGGTGCATCTTCAGTCAACCAATACTGGAGCATCTTCAGTCAACCAATACAGGAGCATCTTCAGTCAACCAATAGAGGTGCATCTTCAGCCAACCAATACAGGTGCATCTTCAGTCAACCAATACTGGAGCATCTTCAGTCAACCAATACAGGAGCATCTTCAGTCAACCAATACAGGAGCATCTTCAGTCAACCAATACAGGAGCATCTTCAGTCAACCAATACAGGAGCATCTTCAGTCAACCAATACTGGAGCATCTTCAGTCAACCAATACAGGAGCATCTTCAGTCAACCAATACTGGAGCATCTTCAGTCAACCAATACTGGAGCATCTTCAGTCAACCAATACTGGAGCATCTTCAGTCAACCAATACAGGAGCATCTTCAGTCAACCAATACAGGAGCATCTTCAGTCAACCAATACTGGAGCATCTTCAGTCAACCAATACAGGAGCATCTTCAGTCAACCAATACTGGAGCATCTTCAGTCAACCAATACTGGAGCATCTTCAGTCAACCAATACTGGAGCATCTTCAGTCAACCAATACAGGAGCATCTTCAGTCAACCAATACAGGAGCATCTTCAGTCAACCAATACTGGAGCATCTTCAGTCAACCAATACTGGAGCATCTTCAGTCAACCAATACAGGAGCATCCTCAGTCAACCAATACTGGAGCATCTTCTTTGTGTCGAATGTCTACAAGCTTTTTTATACTGTATATAAAGCGAGAGTAGACTGTAAACTCCATTGGCACAGAGACCCATATATACTGTATATACTGTATGACCTGCAGTTCTTTAGGCTGAAATACAGCACCATTACTAGTGATGTAGTGAACTGCCGTGCCTTAAAGGGGTAGTGTTCAGTAGTTATATATTGTAGTAAACTGCAGTGCCTTAAAGGGGTTGTGTTCAGTAGTTATATATTGTAGTGCCTTAAAGGGGTTGTGTTCAGTAGTTATATAGTGTAGTAAACTGCAGTGCCTTAAAGGGGTTGTGTTCAGTAGTTATATATTGTAGTGCCTTAAAGGGGTTGTGTTCAGTAGTTATATATTGAAGTTCAGTGGTTTGGCTCTCTGTATCCCAGGGGAGGTTGTGCTCCTTGTCTGTGATGGGAGGTGGCTTGCTGTGCTGTTTAGAAAGAGGTATGTATGTCCCTCATCCACCGTGTGCTGGTAGAGACAGACACAGAGATTGGTTGAACCCACCGTGTGCTGGTAGAGAGAGACACAGAGATTGGCTGAACCCACTGTGTGTTGGTAGAGAGAGACACAGAGATTGGCTGAACCCACTGTGTGCTGGTAGAGAGAGACACAGAGATTGCCTGAACCCACTGTGTGTTGGTAGAGAGAGACACAGAGATTGGCTGAACCCACCGTGTGTTGGTAGAGAGAGACACAGAGATTGGCTGAACCCACTGTGTGTTGGTAGAGAGAGACACAGAGATTGGCTGAACCCACCGTGTGTTGGTAGAGAGAGACACAGAGATTGGCTGAACCCACTGTGTGTTGGTAGAGAGAGACACAGAGATTGGCTGAACCCACCGTGTGTTGGTAGAGAGAGACACAGAGATTGGCTGAACCCAGCGTGTGCTGGTAGAGAGAGACACAGAGATTGGTTGAACCCACTGTGTGTTGGTAGAGAGAGACACAGAGATTGGCTGAACCCACCGTGTGCTGGTAGAGAGAGACACAGAGATTGGCTGAACCCAAGGTGCGCGTGTCTCTAGAGCACCCCAGAGCTTACGAAACGCGGTGCTAGCATCGCCATAGTGATTGTGCATATTTACAGTTTTGAATTCCTAGTGACATCTTAGAATTTTAAAGGCAGGAGAAACACATTGCAAAAGGAGCATTGGTTATTATGATGTAATGATGTAATGATGTAATCTTTAAATGTTCAGGCCTGTAAAGCAACTTTGATGTAAACAAAGTAAACAATATTTATGCATCAACAAAATATAACGGAATGTTCTATGTAACTTACTGTATATATTCTCTAAAACGTATATTGTCAAATCACCCCCCCACCCAAAAAAAATCCTAGAATCGTGGAATAAGTCTGCTATTGGAACATGAGCCGTGGGTGATTGGGTCCCTTTTGACGGGTAGAATATGGGACATACCTGTCGTCTTGCATGGGTCTGACATACCCAGCTGACAGGATGTTGAGAGAGAGGATGTTGGGGTCTATGATGGTATCGTCCCCCTCGGGAGAGTTACTTATACGCCCTGGGGAGTCGAGGAAGAGGAGGAGGAGGAAAGGGGAAAAAGAGGAGTAAGACGAGGAGGAGGAAAAGGGGGACGAGAAGGAGGAGGTAGAGGAAGATGAGGAGGAAGAAGAGGGGAAGGAGGAAGATGAAGAAGATGAGGAGGAGGATGAGAAGGAGGAGGAAGATGAGGAGGAGGAGGAAGAACAGGAGGAGGAGGAAGAAGATGAGGAGGAGGATGAGGAGGAAGAAAAAGAGGAGGAGGAGGGGGATGAAGAAGAGGATGAAGATGAGGAAGAGGGGTAGGAGGAGGAGGAGGAAGAAGAAGAGGATGGGGAGGAGGAGGAAGAAGATGAGGAGGAGGAGGAAGAACAGGAGGAGGGAGAAGAGGAGGAGGAGGAGGAGGAGGAGGAGGAGGAGGAGGAGGAAGAAGAAGAAGAAGGAGGAGGGGGATAAAGAAAAAGATGAAGATGATGAAGAGGAGGAGAACTTACATACTGTAAATGTTGGTGTCAAATACATATTCAACACACACACACACACACACACACACACACACACACACACACACACACACACACACACACACACACACACAACCACACACAACCACACACAGAGAGACAGACACTCACAAAGACAGCACACACTCAGGCACATGCACACACACAACAAACAAACACACACCGTCCACTTCAATGTGAGCCTGACTCACCCACAACCAGCTCCTGGACATCTTTCCACACGATGTCTTCACCTGTCTCATGAACGATTGTCACAGTTATTCTCCTCTGAATACCCTTGGGTGGGGGGGGGGGGCATTGAAGAGAAGAAAGGGAGAGAGGTAGATTGAATAAGAGAGAGATAGAATAGTGAATGTACAATTAGAGATAACGGAGACACCAGAACACCAGGACAGAGAGATAACGTCCAGAGAGATAGCGTCCAGGGAGATAACGTCCAGAGAGATAACGTCCAGAGAGATTTAGCATCCAGAGAGATAGCGTCCAGAGATAACGACGTAACAGGAACACGGGACGAACACCAAGAATCAAAGCAACCAAATAAAGGCTGGAACTGGACTGCACTGGACTGGACTGATCTGGACTGAACTAGACTGAATTGGACTGAACTAGACTGAATTGGACTGAACTAGACTGAACTGGACTGAACTAGACTGAACTGGACTGAACTGGACTGAACTAGACTGAACTAGACTGCACTGAACTAGACTGAACTGGACTGAACTGGACTGAACTTAACTGGACTGAACTGGACAGAACTGGACTAAACTACACTGAACTAGACTGAACTGGACTGAACTAGATTAAACTGGACTGAACTGGAATGGACTGAACTGGACTAGACTGAACTGGACGAGACTGAACTGGACTGGACTGAACTCTACTGAACTGGACTAGACTGAACTAGACTGAACTGGACTAGACTGACCTGGACTGGACTTAACTCTACTGAACTGGACTGACTGGACTAGACTGAACTGGACTGAACTAGACTGGACTAGACTGAACTAGACTGATCTAGACTGAACTGAACTAGACTGGACTAGACTGAACTAGACTGAACTGAACTAGACTGGACTAGACTGAACTAGACTGGACTAGACTGAACTGAACTAGACTGGACTAGACTGGACTGAACTAGACTGAAATAGACTAAACTAGACTGAACTGGACTAGACTGGACTAGACTGAACTGGACTAGACTGGACTAGACTGAAATAGACTGGACTAGACTGGACTAGACTGAACTAGACTGAACTGGACTAGACTGAACTAGACTGGACTAGACTGAACTGAACTAGACTGTACTAGCCTGGACTGAACTAGACTGAAATAGACTGAACTAGACTGGACTAGACTGAACTGAACTAGACTGGACTAGACTGAACTAGACTGAACTGGACTGGACTGAACTAGACTGAACTGAACTAGACTGGACTAGACTGAACTAGACTGGACTAGACTGAACTGAACTAGACTGGACTGAACTCTACTGAACTGGACTGGACTGAACTGAACTAGACTGAACTGGACATGACTGGACTAGACTGGACTGAACTAGACTGAACTGAACTAGACTGAACTGGACTAGACTGAACTAGACTGAACTAGACTGAACTGGACTGAACTGGACTGGACTGGACTGGACTAGACTGGACTAGACTCTACTGAACTGAACTAGACTGGACTAAACTGGACTGGACTGAACTAGACTGAACTGGACTAGACTGAACTGGACTAGACTGAACTGGACTAGACTGGACTCTACTGAACTGGACTAGATAGACTGGACTAGACTGACAGAGCTTTTACTATCCACCCTCTGGGAGCATCTGGTTATCAGGAAGATAGAGAAATTATTTTATACACACTGAGTGTACAAATCATTAGGAACACTTTCCTGATGTTCATTTGCACCCCCATCCTTTTGCCCTCAGAACAGTTTCAATTCGTTGGGGCATGGACTCTACAGGGTGTCGAAAGCGTTCCACAGGGATTCCAATGCATCCCACAGTTGTGTCAAGATGGCTGGATGTCCTTTGGGTGGTGGACCGTTCTTGATACACTCAGGAAAACTGTTGAGCGTTAAAATAAACCCAGCAGCGTTGCAGTTCTTGACACACTCAAACCGGTGTGCCTGGCACTTTCTAGCATACCCCGTTCACTTCAGTCTTTTGTCTTGACTATTCACCCTCTGAATGGCACACATACACAATCCATGTCTCAATTGTCTCAATTAATAATACTTCTTTACCCTGTCTCCCATATTATTCTATATTATTCTATATGATTCTATATCATTCTATATTATTCTATATTATTCTATATTCTTCCATATTCTTCTATATTCTTCTATATGAGACTATATGATTCTATATCATTCTATATCATTCTATATTATTCTATATTATTCTATATTCTTCCATATTCTTCTATATTCTTCTATATGAGACTATATGATTCTATATGATTCTATATCATTCTATATTATTCTATATTCTTCCATATTCTTCTATATTCTTCTATATGAGACTATATGATTCTATATCATTCTATATCATTCTATATTATTCTATATTCTTCCATATTCTTCTATATTCTTCTATATGAGACTATATGATTCTATATCATTCTATATCATTCTATATCATTATATCCACCTGCAAATCAGATGAAATCATAACTGTCATTCCACTCCCTAACATGACTCACCTGGTGCAGCATGAACGTCCCATGGCAAGGCATGCCTCCTCTATGGTCTACTCCTGCTGGGACGTAGCTGTAGGGCAGGAACAAAAATTTCACATCGGCCAATAAGTTCTGAATGACATTAAAGTTGTTGCTGATATTGTTGTTCTCGTAACTCTGGTTCTTGCATCGACATTCCACTGTGTTAATATCCATTAAATCAAGACGTTTGTAGTACATAACAGACTTACCATTTCACCCACCTCTCTCTCGTCGCCAAGTCTCGGGGTCTCTGAGTCTCTGAGTCGCTGAGTCTCTGAGTCTCTGAGTCTCTGAGTCGCTGAGTCTCTTGAGTCGCAAAGTCTCTGAGTCGCTGAGTCTCTGAGTCTCTGAATGGCTGAGTCTCTGAATGGCTGAGTCTCTGAATGGCTAAGTCGCTGAGTCTCTGAGTCTCTGAGTGGCTGAGTCTCTGAGTGGCTGAGTCTCTGAGTGGCGGAGTCTCTGAGTCTCTGAGTGGCTGAGTCTCTGAGTCGCTGAGTCTCTGAGTGGCTGAGTCTCTGCATGGCTGAGTCTCTGAATTGCTGAGTCTCTGAGTGGCTGAGTCTCTGAGTGGCTGAGTCTCTGAGTGGCTGAGTCTCTGAGTCTCTGAGTGGCTGAGTCTCTGAGTCGCTGAGTCTCTGAGTCTCTGAGTGGCTGAGTCTCTGAGTCACTGAGTCTCTGCATGTACAGTGCAGTGGAACCCTTTTCAGTCTATTTCTTTTCGAGTGAACCAACCACCAAGGATGTAAACCGGCAAACAGATCAGGCCAGTCGACAGTGGTAGATTATCATTCATAGAACTTGGTTTACAAAAGGTTGTGGTGAGATGGTTTGCTGTAAAGTACAGTGTAATCCTGTGGTGGTGTTCATGGTGACTGATACTCACTCTCCACTGGCCTCCAGCTCACAGATCTCGAAGAACACCATGAGGTCATACTTGCAGTGGCAGGGCCCGGCTGTAGGGCGCATCAGGGCAGTCAGCTTGGTGGCAGGGACTAAAGGGAGGAGGTGAAGGGAGACAAGGTTACCGCCAAGGACACTCACTTTCCAGTAGCAGGGAACATGGAGAACTGTGAGGAGAGAAACGGCTGAAAAAGAGGGGTGATCAGAGAGATGTATGGAGAGAGAAAGGAACCATTCAGTACAGTCCTGTGGAAACGGAATGAGATCACTCAGTCAGGAGGGCCACAAAACCCAGGAAGCAAACAATCATCCCTAAACGTTAGAGAGGATTGCCTCTGGAGATGGAAATTAGTATTGAAGCTAAATCAGGTGCAAATTTGTTGTGCTTGATCCCTGACAAATAAACAAATAAAACATTAAAAAATGTAACAAATTATTTGCATCTATATACAATATTACCCAAGTACAAGAAACATTTTATTACAATGTATATCCCAGGTCCTGAGAAACGTGAACGTAATCATCACATCAGAGGCAGGTTTTATTATCAGACAGGTAATGTCTGACCCTACATCAATGACTCTGAAGACACTAAACCACTTCTATCAATGACTCTGAAGACACTAAACCACTTCTATCAATGACTCTGAAGACTGTATGTTACCCACTTCTATCAATGACTCTGAAGACACTAAACCACTTCTATCAATGACTCTGAAGACACTAAACCACTTCTATCAATGACTCTGAAGACTGTCTGTTACCCAATTCTATCAATGACTCTGAAGACACTAAACCACTTCTATCTATGACTCTGAAGACTGTATGTTACCCACTTCTATCAATGACTCTGAAGACTGTCTGTTACCCACTTCTATCAATTACTCTAATTCATAAAGAGTTATTTATGGAAGCTACTAATGTTAAGAGCACCATAAATCCAGTTGAGGAAGAAATCACCGGAGGAATTGTAGGGGGAAGTCAACCAGACAGGAGGAACTGTAGTGGAAGTCAACCAGACAGGAGAAACTGTAGGGGAAGTCAACCAGACAGGAGGAACTGTAGGGGAAGTCAACCAGACAGTAGACAGGAGGAACTGTAGGGGAAGTCAACCAGACAGGAGGAACTGTAGGGGAAGTCAACCAGACAGGAGGAACTGTAGGGGAAGTCAACCAGACAGTAGACAGGAGGAACTGTAGGGGAAGTCAACCAGCCAGGAGGAACTGTAGGGGAAGTCAACCAGACAGTAGACAGGAGAAACTGTAGGGGAAGTCAACCAGACAGTAGACAGGAGGAACTGTAGGGGAAGTCAGCCAGACAGGAGGAACTGTAGGGGAAGTCAACCAGACAGGAGGAACTGTAGGGGAAGTCAACCAGACAGTAGACAGGAGGAACTGTAGGGGAAGTCAACCAGACAGTAGAGAGCCAAGCCTGTGGAAAATCCCTGAAACACAACCTATTTTTAAATACTATTTTGTAAATCCGTCTGTCACCGTGTAAAATCAGGTTACTTTCTTTAAACTGAACTCAGTTGATAAGAGAAGCAATACATTGGGCTATTCACCCAGTCTACACTGTTATCTCCATCTCAATTGCAAAGTTGGAGATAGGTGTTTTGTATTCCTGATTTACAATATATCATCTTGACCACCAAGTTATATAAAAAAATTATATAAATTGAGCTCAAGATTAGTTTCAGAGACTCTCATTGGCCCAGGCATACAGACAGTAACCAACCCGGTTTCTGGGCTCTGATAACTGAGCATATAGAGAAGGGTGGGGCTGGCAGACTGGGTGGTTCCTCCCCCTCCAGGAGAAAGGAGGCGGCCAATCCGGCGGCGGACAGGGCGTGGCCTGACAGAGAGTCCACCAGTGCCCCATTGAACACCTCTGGGAGCAGGTAGCGAATCAGCTTCAGGGTCTTCTCCAGGTCGGGGGGGGGGGGGTGGCATCGTCTGCTGCTTCACAGTCACAGTGTACAGTAATACGTCCCCAACAACATGACATTACATAGAGTTTCAGAACACCAGTAGCCAAGGCAGCAGTCTATTGAGTTATCATTCCACTCCTTGTCATGAAGCACAGTGACAAGGAGTGGAAGAATGTTACCTCAAAAAAGACTTGATTTCACCAGGCTAGTACATCAGCAAAAACAGAACACCAGTATGAAGGCAATTTAACAGACATGAGGTGTAGGCAGTAACTGTACACAGGCCGTACAATGGCATGATAGATACACATTGTGTACAGAACGCAGCCTCACGTTTAACACACTAAATAACAACATTCATATCCTGATGTAGACAGAGGTGTAATTGTTCACTAGAAAGGCACGCAAGAGTAACAAGATGATGCTGCTTACCTGGTTTGGACAGGGGCATGACTGGAGGGAACTGCCTTCTGTTGTGACGCAGGGGGCTGGAGAGAGAGAGAGATACAGAGAGAGATAGATACAGAGAGAGAGAGAGAGATACAGAGAGAGAGAGAGAGAGAGAGAGAGAGATACAGAGAGAGAGAGAGAGATACAGAGAGAGAGAGAGATACAGAGAGAGAGATACAGAGAGAGAGAGATACAGAGAGAGAGAGCGAGATACAGAGAGAGAGAGAGATACAGAGAGAGAGAGATACAGAGAGAGAGAGAGAGAGAGAGAGATACAGAGAGAGAGAGATAGAGAGAGAGATACAGAGAGAGAGATACAGAGAGAGAGAGAGATACAGAGATACAGAGAGAGATACAGAGAGAGAGACAGAGAGAGAGACAGAGATACAGAGAGAGATACAGAGAGAGAGAGAGAGAGAGAGAGAGAGAGAGAGAGAGAGAGAGAGAGAGAGAGAGAGAGAGAGAGAGAGAGAGATAGATAGATAGATAGATAGATAGATAGATAGATAGATAGATAGATAGATAGATAGATAGATAGATAGATAGATAGATAGATAGATAGATAGATAGATAGATAGATAGATAGATAGATAGATAGATAGATAGATAGATAGATAGATAGATAGATAGATAGATAGATAGATAGATAGATAGATAGATAGATAGATAGATAGATAGATAGATAGATAGATAGATAGATAGATAGATAGATAGATAGATAGATAGATAGATAGATAGATAGACAGACAAGTGTCAACCAGTAAGTCCTAGAATACTATATTCAGTACAAGTACATTAAGTCCTAAAAGAGTATGTTACTACCATGTGAAAAGAATACGTGCATTACAAAAAGGAGAATGAAGATTTGTCCTTCCGGTAACATGTGTTACCTGATGAGGTCCTTGCAGACAGGCTGTTTCTGGTAGTGACCAAACACCTCAAACACCACAGGCTGGGTCTTGATGTAGTCCACAAAGGATTTGGTGACCTCTACAGCAATCTGTTGAACCAATTAAAGACATACTAGCATATCAAACCACCATAACACGCTTGTGTTTATTTGTATTTTTTTAGTGGGTAGATCAGATTTAATATTGCAGATAGACTGTGGCTTCCATTAATGGATTTGTCTGCATCATTTCCACTCCCCCAAATATATTTTGTGTATATATATATTTCCCTTTGTTATTTTCCCTAAACACTACCACCCCTCCCCAAATTGAAGTAAACTAGCAGACAACAACACTTAGGCTTCTACTTCCAGCTTATACATAATACAGTATATATATAATATTTGTTTATTAGTTTATAATAATAAAATAATTATTATATAATATTAGTTTATTAGTTTATAATATAATCATAATATAAATATTATATAATATAAGTTTATTAGTTTATAATATAATAATAATATAATTAGTATATAATATTAGTTTATTAGTTTATAATATAATAATAACATAATTATTATTTAATATTTGTTTATTAGTTTATAAAATAATAATATAATGATTATTGAATATTTGTTTATTAGTTTATAATATAATTATAATATTATTATATAATATTAGTTTATTAGTTTATAATATAATTATAATATAAGTATTATATAATATTTGTTTATTCATTTATAATATAATAATAATAATATAATTATTATATAATATTTGTTTATTAGTTTATAATATAATAATAATATAATTATTATATAATATTTGTTTATTAGTTTATAATATAATTATAATATAAGTATTATATAATATTTGTTTATTCATTTATAATATAATAATAATAATATAATAATTATATAATATTAGTTTATTAGTTTATAATATAATAATAATATAATTATTATATAATATTAGTTTATTAGTTTATAAAATAATAATATAATGATTATTGAATATTTGTTTATTAGTTTATAATATAATTATAATATTATTATATAATATTTGTTTATTCATTTATAATATAATAATACAATTATTATTATTTAATATTTGTTTTATTTGTGCTGTCTTTTCTGGTTAATAATAAACTAATATTATATAATAATTACATTGTCTTTTCTGGTTAATCAGTGTAGAGGAAGGGATATATGATTATATGGTTATATGAGCTGCATTCCGCCATAGGCAAACAAGAAAACGCTCACCCAGAGGCGGCACCCCTAGTGGCCGGGGACTTTAATGCAGGGAAACTTAAATCAGTTTACCAAATTTCTATCAGCATGCTAAATGTGCAACCAGAGGGAAAAAAACTAATTTAACCGTCACTGCACACACAGAGACGCATACAAAGCTCTCCCTCGCCCTCCATTTGGCAAATCTGACCATAATTCTATCCTCCTGACTGACTGCTTACACGCAAAAATTATAGTGGGAAGTACCAGTGACTCGGTCAGATGACGCAGATGCTAAGCTACAGGACTGCATTGCTAGCACAGACTGAAATATGTTCCGGGATTCCTCCAATGGCATTGAGGAGTACACCACATCAGTCACTGGTTTCATCAGTAAGTGCATCGATAAAGTCGTCCCTACAGTGACCGTACATACATACCCTAACCAGAAGCCATGGATTACAGGCAACATCCTCACTGAGCTAAAGGCAAGAGCTGCCGCTTTCAGGGAGGGGGACTTTAACCCGGGAGCTTATAAGAAATCCCGCTATGCCCTCAGACGAACCATCAAACAGGCAAAGCGTCAATGCAGGACTCAGATCGAATCCTTCTACACCGGCTCTGATGCTCGTCGGATGTGGCAGGGCTTGCAAACCATTACACGCTACAAAGGGAAGCACAGCCGAGAGCTGCCCAGTGACAAGGGCCTACCAGATGAGCTAAACTACTTCTATGTTCGCTTCGAGGCAAATAACACTGAAACATGCATGAGAGATGCAGCTGTTCCGGATACTGTGTGATTACGCTCTCCGCAGCCGATGTGAGTAAGACGTTTAAACAGGTCAACATTCACAAGGCCGCTGGGCAAGATGAATTACCAGGACGTGTACTGTGAGCATGTTCTGACCAACTGGCAAGTGTCTTCACTGACATTTTCAAACTCTCCCTGTCTGAGTCTGTAATACCAACATGTTTTAAGCAAACCACCATAGTGCCTGTGCCCAAGAACACTAAGGTAACCTGCCTAAATGACTATCGACCCGTAGCACTCACGTCTGGAGCCGTGAAGTGCTTTGAAAGGTTGGTCATGGCTCACATCAACACCATTATCCCAGAAACCCTAGAACCACCCCAATTTGCCTACCGCCCCAACAGATCCACAGATGATGCAATCTCTATTCCATTCCACACTGCCGTTTCCCACCTGGACAAAAGGAACACCTATGTGAGAATGCTGTTCATTGACTACATCTCAGCATTCAACACCATAGTGCCCTCAGAGCTCATCACTAAGCTAAAGACCTTGGGACTAAACACCTCCCTCTACAACTGGATCCTGGACTTCCTGATGGGCCGCCCCCAGGTGGTAAGGGTAGGTAACAACACGTCCGCTATGCTGATCCTCAACACAGGGACCCCTCAGGGGTGCGTGCTCAGACCCCTCCTGTTCTCCCTGTTCATTCGTGACTGCACGGCCAGGCATGACTCCAACACCATCATTAAGTTTGCCAATGACACAACAGTGGTAGGCCTGTTCACCGACAAAGACGAGACAGCCTATAGGGAGGAGGTCAGAGACCTGGCTGTGTGGTGCCAGGACAACAACCTCTCCCTCAACGTGATCAAGGCAAAGGAGATGATTGTGGACTACAGGAAAAGGAGGACAGAGCACGCCCCCATTCTCATCGATGCGGCTGCAGTGGAGCAGGTTGAGAGCTTCAAGTTCCTTGGTGTCCACATCCCCAATAAACTAACATGGTCCAAGCACACCAAGACAGTCGTGAAGAGGGCACAACAAACCCTATTCAACCTCGGGAGACTGAAAAGATTTGGCATGGGTCCTCAGATCCTGAAAAGGTTCTACAGCTGCACCATCGACAGCTTCCTGACTGGTTGCATCACTGCCTGGTATGGTAAATGCTCGGCCTCCGACCGCAAGGCAGTACAGAGGGTACTGCGAACTGCCCAGTACTTTACTGGGGACAAGCTTCCTGCCATCCAGGACCCCTATACCAGGCAGTGTCAGAGAAAGGCCCTATAAATTGTCAAAGACTTCAGCCACCCTAGCCATAGACTGTTCTCTCTGGTACCGCACGGCAGGCGGTACCGGAGAGCCAAGTCTAGGTCCAAGAGGCTTCTAAACAGCTTCTTCTCCCAAGCCATAAGACTCCTGAACACCTAATCAAATGGCTACCCTATCCACAGGGATTCTGGCCCATGTTGACTCCAATGCTTCAATGATGCCCCAATGATGTCCTTTGGGTGGTGGACCATTCTTGATACACACAGGAAACTGTTGAGCGTGAAAAACCCAGCAGCGTTGCAGTTCTTGACACAGATCAGTGCGCCTGCCACTGACTACTCCCATTCACCCTCTGAATGGCGCACACACAATCCATGTCTCAACTGTCTCACGGCTTAAAAATCCTTCTTTAACCTGTCTCCTCCCTTCCTCTACACTGATTGAAGTGGATTTAACAAGCGATCCTAGCTTTCACCTGGATTCCCATGGTCAGTCTATGTCATGGAAATTGCAGGTGTTCATACATTTTTGGCCCCTCAGTGTACTACCCTCACTTGTCCAAGGAAAAGTATGTTTTTGTCTTCACATGGATGTTGGAATATGTTATGAGAGTATACAAAAGACCCCTCCTATGGAGAAATGATTGATTCATGGGCTGCTCAGATCACAGAACAATGTCAGCGTTGAATGGGCCGATGAATCGACCATTGGAACCTTTTCCTCAACTGAGCCAGCTCTGCTGACAAGAAGCCTCACGTCTTCCTGGTTCCAGGACTATAAACTAAACATGTGAACAGCACTCCTTGTGTTCGGATGGCAACCAGACATACGGTTGCTGTCACTTTATGAACTAAATCAATTCAAGGACACCCCGCGAGGGGACCCTTGCAAAAATTCTACTTTGACTCCTGAAATCCTTTTTTTCCTTCTTTTTTTTCATCTGAAAACTCTTCGGCCCTCTAATCCCCATTACATGTTTGTGACTCTGATTCTGTAGTTTATCATATTAGCACATACTTTTCCTTAATCATTCAACTGCTTACGTTTTGTACGTGGTAGAAGCCCAGAGGAGGACCTCGCCCTGTGTTCTTCAGAGGCTCTGTTGAAAAGGCCTCATCGTGGCGGTGGATGAAACTATAGACGGTCAGAAAGAGTGAGGGCCTCGTTAGCTGTCACTCCGTCTGTTACAATGTCTGATAGACCATAAAGATCTGACAGACCTAAAGATCTGATAGACCTAAAGATCTGATAGACCTTAATGAAGAAGCAGAAGAAGAGGCAGAAGCAGAAGAAGAAGAAAAACAACAACAACAACAACTTACTTGAACTGGCAGAAGATGTCAGCGTACTCTGCTGAGATGCTGAAGGCCTGGAGGACCGTCACTCTGAAGGTGAAGATTTTACCTATCCTCAGGTGTTCCAGGGTTCCGTCCAGAGCTCCTCCCTCCAGGTTGGTCTTCAGGGGGCTCTCCAACTCATCTGGACCGGCTACAAGGGGTTAAAACAGACATAGAAGACATAGAAGAGACATTGAATGTAGTCCTGCTTCCTGTGTTTTCATTATGGCACACTGAGCTATTTCTCTCTTCACCAACACTACATCCTTACTTAAAACAACACAGTATAACGTCAGGCAGTTGCCTCCCACTGGCACACTGATAAACACACTACCTACCTGTACATAAATACTTTTAGCATTATGTAGATATGAACACACACCAAACACACATTGCCTTCAGAAGGTATTCCCCTGTCTTGACTTTTTCCACATTTTGTTGTGTTACGGCCTGAATTTAAAATGGATTACATTTAGATGTTGTGCCTGCACACAATACCCCGAAATGTCAAAGTGGAAATATGGTTTTAGAAATGTTTACAAATTAATGAGAAATGTAACGCTGAAATGTCTTGAGTCAATACGTCACGAATATAACCGAAGGTGGCTCCCCTTCCTGTTCGGGTGGCGCTCGGCGGTCGTCGTCGTCGTTGCCGGTCTACTAGCTGCCACCGAAGGTGGCTCCCCTTCCTGTTCGGGTGGCGGTCGTCGTCGCCGGTCTACTAGCTGCCACCGAAGGTGGCTCCCCTTCCTGTTCGGGTGGCGGTCGTCGTCGTCGCCAGTCTACTAGCTGCCACCGAAGGTGGCTCCCCTTCCTGTTCGGGTGGCCCTCGGCGGTCATCGTCGCCGGTCTACTAGCTGCCACCGAAGGTGGCTCCCCTTCCTGTTCGGGTGGCGCTCGGCGGTCGTCGTCGCCGGTCTACTAGCTGCCACCGAAGGTGGCTCCCCTTCCTGTTCGGGTGGCGCTCGGCGGTCGTCGTCGCCGGTCTACTAGCTGCCACCGAAGGTGGCTCCCCTTCCTGTTCAGGTGGCGCTCGGCGGTCGTCGTCGCCGGTCTACTAGCTGCCACTGAAGGTGGCTCCCCTTCCTGTTCGGGTGGCGCTCGGCGGTCGTCGTAGTCGTCGCCGGTCTACTAGCTGCCACTGAAGGTGGCTCCCCTTCCTGTTCGGGTGGCGCTCGGCGGTCGTCGTCGCCGGTCTACTAGCTGCCACCGAAGGAGGCTCCCCTTCCTGTTCGGGTGGCGCTCGGCGGTCGTCATCGCCGGTGTACTAGCTGCTACCGAAGGTGGCTCCCCTTCCTGTTCGGGTGGCGCTCGGCGGTCGTCGTCGCCGGTCTACTAGCTGCCACCGAAGGTGGCTCCCCTTCCTGTTCGGGTGGCGCTCGGCGGTCGTCGTCGCCGGTCTACTAGCTGCCACTGAAGGTGGTTCCCCTTCCTGTCCGGGTGGCGCTCGGCGGTCGTCGGTCTACTAGCTGCCACCGAAGGTGGCTCCCCTTCCTGTTCGGGTGGCGCTCGGCGGTCGTCGTCGCCGGTCTACTAGCTGCCACCGAAGGTGGCTCCCCTTCTTGTTCGGGTGGCGCTCGGTGGTCGTCGTCGCCGGTCTACTAGCTGCCACCGAAGGTGGCTCCCCTTCCTGTTCGGGTGGCGCTCGGCGGTCGTCGTCGCCGGTCTACTAGCTGCCACCGAAGGTGGCTCCCCTTACTGTTCGGGTGGCGCTCGGCGGTCGTCGTCGCCGGTCTACTAACTGCCACCGAAGGTGGCTCCCCTTCCTGTTCGGGTGGCGCTCGGCGGTCGTCGTCGCCGGTCTACTAGCTGCCACCGAAGGTGGCTCCCCTTCCTGTTCGGGTGGCGCTCGGCGGTCGTCGTCGCCAGTCTACTAGCTGCCACCGAAGGTGGCTCCCCTTCCTGTTCGGGTGGCACTCGGTGGTCGTCGTCGCCGGTCTGCTAGCTGCCACTGATCCCTTTTTCCTTTTCGTTTGTTTCTGTCTAATTGTTTTCACCTGTTCCTTGTTGGGGTTTTGGGATGGGTGTTATTTAAGTTAGTTTAGCCCGCTGGTGTTTGTCCTTGTTGTTACTGTTACGTTTGTGGTGTATCGTTGTCTTTTGGGTTTTCACTGTCCAGGTTTTGTAACTAAGGTTTTGGGGTTGTTTGCACCTGTGTTTAGGGCTTCACCCAAGTTTGTTACTTTGTAGAGGACATTAAAGCGTTTTTTCCCCGTTTACTTTTGCTCTCTGCGTCTGACTCCACACCCATCACTCACCCACCGTTACACAATAAGTATCCAACCGCTTTGTTATGTCGAGGAGCCTAAATAAGTTCAGGAGTAGAAATGGTTAACAAGTCACATAATAAGTTGCAGGGACTCACTCTGTGTGCAATAATAGTGTTTAACATGGTATTTGAGTGACCTCATCTCTGTTCCCCACACATCCAATTATATGTAAGAACCCTCAGTCGAGCAGTGAAATAAAAAAAAACAGAATTCAACCACAAAGAACAGGGAGGTTTTCCAATGAAAAAGCAGACGTTGAATATCCCTTCGAGCATGGTGGCATTTTTAAATACACTTTGGATGGTGTATTAATACACCCTGTATTATGTATTCCAAAACATGCATCCTGTTTGGAATGAGACAATAAAAAGTAAAACTGCAAAAAAAAATTGCAAAGAAATAAAATGTATGTCTTGGATGCAAAGCGTTATGTTTGGGGCAAATCCAACAGAACACATCACATCACTGGGTACCACTCTTCATATTTTCAAGCACGGTGGTGACTGCATCATGTTATGGGTATGCTTGTCATCAGCAAGGACTAGGGAGAAAAATAAAACAGAATAAAGCGAAACACAGGCAAAATCTGAGAGGAAAACGTGCTTCAGTCTGCTTTCCAACAAACATTGGGAGATAAATTCCCCTTTCGGCAGGACAATAACCTACAACACAAAGGCAAATATACACTGGAGTTGCTTACCAAGAAGACACTGAATGTTCCTGAGTGGCCTAATTACAGTTTTGACTTAAAACGGCTTACAAATCTCTGGCAAGATTAGAAAATGGCTGTCTAGCAATTTGACAGAGCTTGAAGAATTTGAAAAATAACAATATGCAAATATTGTACAATCCAGGTGTGGATTGTACATCTCTTTGTGACTTACCTGGAAAGGCACACAACTGAAAACCCTGCTAACGGTGATTCTAACATGTATTGACTCAAGGGTGTGAATACTTATGTAAATGAGATATTTCTGTATTTAAGTTTCAATAAATGTTCAATCATTTAGAAAAACATGTTTTCACTTTGTCATTATGGGGCATTGTGTGTAGATAGGTGAGATAAAAATAAATATAATCCATTTTGAGTTCAGGTGGTAACACAATAAAGTGTGGATTAAATCAAGAGGTATGATATTTCCTGGAGGCTTTCTGAAGTCCACACCCACATACACAGACCACACCCACGACAGACCACAGCCTCACAGACAGACGACAGCCTCACAGACAGACTCCTCACACAGAGTTCTCTATAGCTAATGCAGAACAGTTTGACGAGACAACACAGTTTGACGAGACACCACAGAGGCTGAGGAGACACCACAGAGACTGAGGAGACACCACAGAGACTGAGGAGACACCACAGAGACTGAGGAGACACCACAGAGACTGAGGAGACTACACAGAGACTGAGGAGACACCACAGAGTCTGAGGAGACACCACAGAGGCTGAGGAGACACCACAGAGTCTGAGGAGAAACCACAGAGACTGAGGAGAAACCACAGAGACTGAGGAGAAACCACAGAGACTGAGGAGACACCACAGAGTCTGAGGAGACACCACAGAGGCTGAGGAGACACCACAGAGGCTGAGGAGACACCACAGAGCCTGAGGAGACACCACAGAGACTGAGGAGACACCACAGAGACTGAGGATAAACCACAGAGACTGAGGAGACACCACAGAGCCTGAGGAGACACCACAGAGGCTGAGGAGACACCACAGAGCCTGAGCAGACACCACAGAGACTGAGGAGACACCACAGAGACTGAGGAGACACCACAGAGACTGAGGAGACACCACAGAGACTGAGAGGAGACTACTCAGAGTCTGAGGAGAAACCACAGAGACTGAGGAGACACCACAGAGACTGAGGAGAAACCACAGAGACTGAGGAGACACCACAGAGCCTGAGGAGACACCACAGAGGCTGAGGAGACACCACAGAGACTGAGCAGACACCACAGAGACTGAGGAGAAACCACAGAGACTGAGGAGACACCACAGAGGCTGAGGAGACTACTCAGAGTCTGAGGAGAAACCACAGAGACTGAGGAGACTACTCAGAGTCTGAGGAGAAACCACAGAGCCTGAGGAGACACCACAGAGACTGAGGAGAAACCACAGAGACTGAGGAGACACCACAGAGCCTGAGGAGACACCACAGAGGCTGAGGAGACACCACAGAGGCTGAGGAGACACCACAGAGACTGAGCAGACACCACATAGACTGAGGAGACACCACAGAGACTGAGGAGACACCACATAGACTGATGAGACACCACAGAGACTGAGGAGACACCGCAGAGACTGAGAAGACACCACAGAGACTGAGGAGACACCACAGAGACTGAGGAAACACCACAGCTAGTGGTGGTTACCCGCACATGTATTGTTGTTGACTTCATCGGCTGAGGGTCCCGCCTCTGAGTTCTGTCCCTCCCCCTCCACGAAACGCAGCTCCTCCTGGGACGCCCCAGTACGGGACAGACCGGCGGGGCACGACTCAGCCTGGAACTGACCACAAGGGACAGCATAGTTAGCAAAGCTGGAAGAGAAGCTAGCAAACCTAGGAGGTAGTCACTAACTAGCTAGAAGACGGCATACAGATAGCAGAGATAGAGGGAGTGGCCTAGCCACTGACATTACAGCTAGAAGACGTAGCCTGGAACAGCATACAGTAAGTAAAGCTAAGGGAGGTTACAAGGTCTGTGTAAAACTAGGGAAGGTACATACAATGATTTATATATACACTAGATGGCTGACAGGGGGCGCTGTTTTGAAGTCATCTGCGCCTCCATCTTCGCACTGCCCCAATTAGTCGACTGGTCGATTGCTTGGTCGTTAGGCTGTTGGTCGACCGAGATTATAGTAACCTTCACCTGTCAGTGGCAACAGCTTTCAAAGGCTCATCATTTGTACAAATACAGAAGATAACCCACTTCATTACATTGACACATTTGATATCCCGACTGTGAGAAACAATTTATGTAAACTGACATTATCTGTTGCTTATTTTCAACTTCTTAGTTGCATATAATGTACAGGGTATAACCCAGCCTGGTGGAACCATGAATGGACAGAGACCTGGCACTCTGACAGACAGGCTTGATACTGATGTCTCTGAATGGACAGAGACCTGGCACTCTGACAGACAGATACGGATGTCTCTGAATTGAGAGAGACCTGGCACTCTGATTTACAATGTTACTAGACACGTTTCCTTGTGTTCTCTTTTTTAACATGGAATAGAATTGTATCAGTCTATCCTCAACACGGGGGCCCCTCAGGGGTGCGTGCTTAGTCCCCTCCTGTACACCCTGTTCACACAAGACTGCGCGTCCAGGCACGACTCCAACACTATCATTAAGTTTGATGACGACACAACAGTGGTAGGCTTGATCATCGACAACGATGAGACAGCCTATAGGGAGGAGGTCAAAGACATGGCTGTGTGGTGCCAGGACAACAACTTCACCCTCAATGTGAGCAAGACAAAGGAGCTGATCGTGGACTATAGGAAAAGGAGGGTCGAACAGGCCCACATTAACATCGACGGGGTTGTAGTGGAGCGGGTCGAGAGTTTCAAGTTCCTTGGATCCACATCACCAACAAACTATCATGGTCCAAACACAGACATCGTGAAGAGGGCACGACAACACCTTTTCCCTCCCTCACGAGACCGAAAAGTTTTGGCGTGGGTCCCCCAAACCCTCAAAAAGTTTTACAGCTGCACCATCGACAGCATCCTGACCGGTTGCATCACCGTCTGTTATGGCAACTGCTTGGCATCTGACCGTAAGGGTAGTAAATAAATCAATAACCAATAAATCACTGGGACCTTTCTGCCATCCAGGACCTATATACCAGTCATCCAGGACCTATATACCAGTCATCCAGGACCTATATACCAGTCATCCAGGACCTATATACCAGTCATCCAGGACCTATATACCAGCCATCCAGGACCTATATACCAGTCATCCAGGACCTATGTAACAGTCATCCAGGACCTATATACCAGTCATCCAGGACCTATATACCAATCATCCAGGACCTATATACCAGTCATCCAGGACCTATGTACCAGTCATCCAGGACCTATATACCAGTCATCCAGGACCTATATACCAGTCATCCAGGACCTATATACCAGTCATCCAGGACCTATATACCAGCCATCCAGGACCTATGTAACAGTCATCCAGGACCTATATACCAGTCATCCAGGACCTATATACCAGTCATCCAGGACCTATATACCAGTCATCCAGGACCTATATACCAGTCATCCAGGACCTGTATACCAGTCATCCAGGACCTATATACCAGTCATCCAGGACCTATATACCAGTCATCCAGGACCTATATACCAGTCATCCAGGACCTATATACCAGCCATCCAGGACCTATGTAACAGTCATCCAGGACCTATATACCAGTCATCCAGGACCTATATACCAGTCATCCAGGACCTATATACCAGTCATCCAGGACCTATATACCAGTCATCCAGGACCTATATACCAGTCATCCAGGACCTATATACCAGTCATCCAGGACCTATATACCAGTCACCCAGGACCTATATACCAGTCACCCAGGACCTATATACCAGTCACCCTCTCTGCTACCGCACGGCAAGCGGTACCGGAGCGCCAAGTCTGGGTTCGAAAGGCTCCTTAACAGCTTCTACCCCCAAACCATAAGACTGCTATGCAGTTAATCAAAATGACCACCCGGACTATTTACACTGACGCCCCCCCCCCCGCCCCCCCCATTGTTTTTACACTGCTGCAACTCGCGGTGTATTATCGATGCATAGTCACTTTAACCATACCTACATGTACAAATGACCTCGACTAGCCTGTACCTCCGCACATTGACTCGGGAACCGGTGCCCCCTGTATATAGCCTCGTTATTGTTTTTTAGTTTTTTAAATTTACTTTAGTTTTTTAGTCATATTTTCTTACCTTTATTTATTAAACTGGATTATTGATAAGGTGTACATAGTTACATTAGCAGAACACTTATTGTGTAAAAGGTTGTTTGTTCTACAGGAACCTGTTGTTACTGCATGCCAAAATACGAGGACAAATCAGCGAGTGCAGCTGAGCCTATAAATGCATGCATTTTTATCCTTGAAACATTTCATTGAAATACTGTATGAATAATTCCATGAATTCCTCTGGAGAAGGAATGGGGAGTGCCAAGATGGTCGACTAGTGACTTATTGGGGACTGCCAATACGACCGACTAGTGACTTATTGGGGACTGCCAATACGACCGACTAGTGGCTTGTTGGGGACTGCCAATACGACCGACTAGTGGCTTATTGGGGACTGCCAATACGACTGACTAGTGGCTTATTGGGGACTGCCAATACGACCGACTAGTGGCTTATTGGGGACTGCCAATACGACCGACTAGTGGCTTATTGGGGACTGCCAATACGACCGACTAGTGGCTTATTGGGGACTGCCAATACGACCGACTAGTGGCTTATTGGGGACTGCCAATACGACCGACTAGTGGCTTATTGGGGACTGCCAATACGACCGACTAGTGGCTTATTGGGGACTGCCAATACGACCGACTAGTGGCTTATTGGGGACTGCCAATACGACCGACTAGTGGCTTATTGGGGACTGCCAATACGACCGACTAGTGGCTTATTGGGGACTGCCAATATGACCGACTAGTGGCTTATTGGGGACTGCCAATATGACCGACTAGTGGCTTATTGGGGACTGCCAATACGGTCGACTAGTGACTTATTGGGGACTGCCAATACGACCGACTAGTGGCTTGTTGGGGACTGCCAATACGACCGACTAGTGGCTTATTGGGGACTGCCAATACGACCGACTAGTGGCTTATTGGGGACTGCCAATACGACCGACTAGTGGCTTATTGGGGACTGCCAATACGACCGACTAGTGGCTTATTGGGGACTGCCAATACGACCGACTAGTGGCTTATTGGGGACTGCCAATACGACCGACTAGTGGCTTATTGGGGACTGCCAATACGACCGACTAGTGGCTTATTGGGGACTGCCAATATGACCGACTAGTGGCTTATTGGGGACTGCCAATACGGTCGACTAGTGGCTTATTGGGGACTGCCAATACGACCGACTAGTGGCTTATTGGGGACTGCCAATACGACCGACTAGTGGCTTATTGGGGACTGCCAATACGACCGACTAGTGGCTTATTGGGGACTGCCAATACGACCGACTAGTGGCTTATTGGGGACTGCCAATACGACCGACTAGTGGCTTATTGGGGACTGCCAATACGACCGACTAGTGGCTTATTGGGGATTGCCAATACGACCGACTAGTGGCTTTAAAGCCTCTCATTTGCCAATACATCGCATCCAGCAATCCATCAATGGGTACATAGTTACTGACTAGACAAAACAGCTCAGGAGACGTACCTTCTCAAACTCCCGGTCCTCGAAGGAGATCTTGGCGGTGCCAGACTGACGGACACCGGATCCGTAGTCAGGAGCCTCCTCATCGGCTGGAGGGAAACACAAAGCACCTTCACTTCCTCTGGAAGTCACACAGTATTATTACTGTGTATCTTTTGAAGAAACCCGAGTCCCTTATGTACATGTCTACATGCTTCAGTAGGTTAGGCATTCTTTGTTTGGTTGTTTGATTGATTGAATAAATGATTGATTGACTGATTTGGTTGTTTGATGTGACGACGACGGGGGGGGGGGGTCCAGATCTTACCTGAGATCGCCTGTACAGCCACCCTGAGGAATCCTTTAACCTCTCCCTTCTCACTGACGATGGCCACGCGATGGACCAGGGGCACAGGGTACAGTAGGTTACTAAGGTACACAAAGGCTCTGGATGGGAGAGAGAGAGAGAGAGAGACAGAGAGAGAGAGAGAGAGGGAGGTAGAGACAGAAAGAGAGCAAGCAAGAGAGAGGGAGGTAGAGACAGAAAGAGAGTGAGCGAGAGAGAGGGAGGTAGAGACAGAAAGAGAGCGAAAGAGAGAGAGGGAGGTAGAGACAGAAAGAGAGCGAAAGAGAGAGAGGATGGTAGAGACAAAAAGAGAGCGAGAGAGAGAGAGAAAGACAGACAGAGAGAGAGAGAGAGAGAGAGAGAGAGAGAGGGAGGTAGAGACAGAAAGAGAGCGAGCGAGAGAGAGGTAGAGACAGAAAGAGACAGAGAGAGAGAGAATTGAATAGAAGAAAGAATAGTGAATGTACCATTACAGATACCAGAGACACCAGAACACCAGGACAGAGATAACAACTGACAAACTGTATGTCATTTTGGCAACATATTCTCCATATCCCAAAACGTAGAAATATTGTTATATTGTATGTAATTGCATGTAGTTCTATAGCTTGAAGTTACCACAAGACCACAACCTAGAATGGGACATCTTTAGGATATTTCGTTTCAATCTCCTGGATTGTCAGATTCCATAACTCCTAGCTATAATCTTTGTAATAACATATTGTGTCTTGCAGTCAAGGACAACATTTCCAAAGTGCCAATGAGGCGGGTAGACATTTAAGGGGTAAAAGGGCAGTAGAAAGGGGTAGGCTTTATGACAACATTGGTGAGGTGCAAAGAAGGCGCAGGACAAAAGGACGAGAACAACAAAAAAAAGAGGCTTTCTTTGCCTTCTTCTTCTTCTTCTTCTTCTTTAACTCAAAATGAATTGAAAAACAAATCAAGCAGAAATCCTCATAATACAGAACATGGCAAAAAAAAGAAGCTTAAACTAACAACTAACAGTCAACTAAGTTAAGGTAAAAAAAAAACAAAGAATGACACAATGGATTTATCAAAAGCAAAGCCACTCCCACAGGAAGTGGACAGGAAGTGCAACAAACAAAAAAGGGAGCCAATGTAAAAAATAAATAAATTTAAATGTAAAAAATTAAGAATAATGTGCTCTGGCATGCCTAAAAGAGATAGCTGTGGTAGAAACTAGCTCTTTCATCTCGAGATATTGCATCTTCCTAAATCACTTCCTGAATCAGTTGCTTCGCATGAATCAATTGATGATTCATTTATATTTATTATCAAGAGAACATTCGTGACATGGCAAGGACATCTAGCCGTGAGTAGCTGCTGTGTGTTGAGCAGAAACAAAAACAAATGTCAGAAGATATATGAGATGTGTTCTTGTTTCAGATGATGGTCTCCTTAAGAAAGATTGGATTACTACTAATGCAGAGTGACATGGATGGATGCATCAACGTGTTCAGGGCAGGGTCATCATCAGTGTCAAGAAAGAGCATCCCTCCCTGACCTGTGTGCATAAAGGTACGCTATGACAGTAACATAAAGCTGAAGGTACGTTATGACAGTAATATAAAGCTGAAGGTGTGATGTGACAGTAATATAAAGCTGAAGGTATGATGTGACAGTAACATAAAGCTGAAGGTATGATGTGACAGTAACATAAAGCTGAAGGTGTGATGTGACAGTAACATAAAGCCGAAGGTATGATGTGACAGTAACATAAAGCTGAAGGTACGTTATGACAGTAACATAAAGCTGAAGGCGTGATGTGACAGTAACATAAAGCCGAAGGTATGATGTGACAGTAACATAAAGCTGAAGGTACGTTATGACAGTAACATAAAGCTGAAGGTGTGATGTGACAGTAATATAAAGCTGAAGGTATGATGTGACAGTAATATAAAGCTGACGGTGTGATGTGACAGTAACATAAAGCTGAAGGTGTGATGTGACAGTAATATAAAGCTGAAGGTATGATGTGACAGTAACATAAAGCTGAAGGTGTGATGTGACAGTAACATAAAGCTGAAGGTATGATGTGACAGTAACATAAAGCTGAAGATATGATGTGACAGTAACATAAAGCTGAAGGTGTGATGTGACAGTAACATAAAGCTGAAGGTATGATGTGACAATAACATAAAGCTGAAGGTGTGATGTGACAGTAACATAAAGCTGAAGGTGTGATGTGACAATAACATAAAGCTGAAGATAGGTGCTCACAAAAACAAATCATTTCTGATGAGATTCAAAAGTAACGAAATTATAAGAGACAAGCGTTAAAGCCCCAAAATGTATAATAATAATAATTACAATGTTAGGTGGGATAAATGGTAGGAATTTTCTACTATATGAAAAACTTAATATTTGGAGTTTGACAGTTTAGAGTTGTGCCTAATTCATGTTATAAGGGAAGAAAGGACAGTGTGGCTATTAGTTTCTCCCTCGGAACTAAGAGGCAAGGAGTGGTGCTTGGAACAGTCAGCTATGGCGTGAGCTTGAGGGGAAACAGCTAGATTTATAAAGGGGAGTGCCTCAGACTGAACGAGAGGCAGGGGACCTTGGGTAATTTAGCCTCGTTTCTAATCTCTGTATTGGATGGAGCTAGCCAAAATGATGTCATTCTCAATAACATGTTCTCACGCTACAGCTACAGACAAGGTTCTCTTGCCCCTCTACAAAACACTGGACTGCCCTTACAGACAAGGTTATATTGCCCCTCTACAAAATACTGGACTGCTCTTACAGACAAGGTTATATTGCCCCTCTACAAAATACTGGACTGCCCTTACAGACAAGGTTATATTGCCCCTCTACAAAATACTGGACTGCCCTTACAGACAAGGTTATATTGCCCCTCTACAAAATACTGGACTGCCCTTACAGACAAGGTTATATTGCCCCTCTACAAAATACTGGACTGCCCTTACAGACAAGGTTATATTGCCCCTCTACAAAATACTGGACTGCCCTTACAGACAAGGTTATATTGCCCCTCTACAAAATACTGGACTGCCCTTACAGACAAGGTTATATTGCCCCTCTACAAAATACTGGACTGCCCTTACAGCCAAGGTTATATTGCCCCTCTACAAAATACTGGACTGCCCTTACAGACAAGGTTATATTGCCCCTCTACAAAATACTGGACTGCCCTTACAGCCAAGGTTATATTGCCCCTCTACAAAATACTGGACTGCCTTTACAGACAAGGTTATATTGCCCCTCTACAAAATACTGGACTGCCCTTACAGACAAGGTTATATTGCCCCTCTACAAAATACTGGACTGCCCTTACAGACAAGGTTATATTGCCCCTCTACAAAATACTGGACTGCCCTTACAGCCAAGGTTATATTTCCCCTCTACAAAATACTGGACTGCCCTTACAGCCAAGGTTATATTGCCCCTCTACAAAATACTGGACTGCCCTTACAGACAAGGTTATATTGCCCCTCTACAAAATACTGGACTGCCCTTACAGACAAGGTTATATTGCCCCTCTACAAAATACTGGACTGCCCTTACAGCCAAGGTTATATTGCCCCTCCACAAAATACTGGACTGCCCTTACAGACAAGGTTATATTGCCCCTCTACAAAATACTGGACTGCCCTTACAGACAAGGTTATATTGCCCCTCTACAAAATACTGGACTGCCCTTACAGCCAAGGTTATATTGCCCCTCTACAAAATACTGGACTGCCCTTACAGCCAAGGTTATATTGCCCCTCTACAAAATACTGGACTGCCCTTACAGACAAGGTTATATTGCCCCCCTACAAAATACTGGACTGCCCTTACAGCCAAGGTTATATTGCCCCTCTACAAAATACTGGACTGCCCTTACAGACAAGGTTATATTGCCCCTCTACAAAATACTGGACTGCCCTTACAGCCAAGGTTATATTGCCCCTCTACAAAATACTGGACTGCCCTTACAGACAAGGTTATATTGCCCCTCTACAAAATACTGGACTGCCCTTACAGCCAAGGTTATATTGCCCCTCTACAAAATACTGGACTGCCCTTACAGCCAAGGTTATATTGCCCCTCTACAAAATACTGGACTGCCCTTACAGACAAGGTTATATTGCCCCTCTACAAAATACTGGACTGCCCTTACAGCCAAGGTTATATTGCCCCTCTACAAAATACTGGACTGCCCTTACAGACAAGGTTATATTGCCCCTCTACAAAATACTGGACTGCCCTTACAGCCAAGGTTATATTGCCCCTCTACAAAATACTGGACTGCCCTTACAGACAAGGTTATATTGCCCCTCTACAAAATACTGGACTGCCCTTACAGCCAAGGTTATATTGCCCCTCTACAAAATACTGGACTGCCCTTACAGACAAGGTTATATTGCCCCTCTACAAAATACTGGACTGCCCTTACAGCCAAGGTTATATTGCCCCTCTACAAAATACTGGACTGCCCTTACAGCCAAGGTTATATTGCCCCTCTACAAAATACTGGACTGCCCTTACAGACGCAATGAAAATGTCAACTTATAAAAGCAAAGACAGGTCAATGTGGATGTGTGTAATTTGGTTGCCACAACAATAACAAAACCTCTATCCATTAATAATGAATAAGTTGCTAATTTCCTGTGTGTGTGTGTGTGTGTGTGTGTGTGTGTGTGCGTTTGTGTACCTGTGTGTGTGCATGTGTGTGTGTGTGTGCTCCCTCGGACAGCGGAGATACCCAGAGTGTCTCCGTGTGAAAGAGCTAGTTTCCACCCTCAGCATGTTCCTGAAACCTCACCAACCTTCCCACTACACTGAATAACGGAGAGCGGTCATAAAAGGGATCCAGGCCTTCGCTGGAGCCGCCTCGGCACGCCTCTCCCTCATCATCATCATCATCATCCCCGAGCTCCGAGCACGGATCGTCCAAAAATATATCATCGTTCAGATCCTGCAAAGCATCCAACTCATCCTCCTCCCTTCCTCGTCCCTCCGGACGAGCGTCGGCCAGCTCCGTTTGCTCGGAGGTGGAGAGGGTGGTGGAAGGAGTGGGGGAGGGAGTGGGATCACTCATGCGCTCGCTCATGCACGCGTTGAAAAGGGGGTTGCTGGTAGCCATAAACATGGGAAGTAAGTTAGATAGTGGCCTAACAACAGGAAAGATAGAAACACATCTACATAGAGGAACAGAAGCCGTTCTGCTGGGGGAGATGTAAAAAACCTGACTGTCTTCAGGTTGGTACAGAAGGCTTTGAGGTACACTACATCACCAAAAGTATGTGGACACCTGCTCATTGAACATCTCATTCAAAAAAATCATGGGCATTAATATGAAGTTGCCCCCCCCCCCCCTTTGCTACTATAACAGCCTCCACTCTTCTGGGAAGGCTTTCCACTAGATGTTGGAACATTGCTGCTATAACAGCCTCCACTCTTCTAGGAAGGCTTTCCACTAGATGTTGGAACATTGCTGCTATAACAGCCTCCACTCTTCTGGGAAGGCTTTCCACTAGATGTTGGAACATTGCTGCTATAACAGCCTCCACTCTTCTGGGAAGGCTTTCCACTAGATGTTGGAACATTGCTGCTATAACAGCCTCCACTCTTCTGGGAAGGCTTTCCACTAGATGTTGGAACATTGCTGCGGGGACTTGCTTCAATTCAGCCATAAGAGCATTAGTGAGGTTGGGCACTGATGTTGGGAGATTAGGCCTGGCTCACTGTCGGCGTTAAAATTCATCCCAAAGGTGTTCGATGGGGTTGAGGTCAGGACTCTGTGCAGGCCAGTCAAGTTCTTCCACACCGATCTCGACAAACCATTTCTGCATGGACCTCGTTTGTGCATGGGGCCATTGTCATCCTGAAACAGGAAAGGGCCTTCCCCAAACTGTTACCACAAAGTTAGAAGCACAGAATTGTCTAGAATGTCATTGTATGCTGTCATGTTAATATTTCCCTTCACTGGAACTAAGGGGCCTGGCCCGAACCATGAAAAACAGCCCCAGACCATTATTCCTCCTCCACCAAACTTTACAGTTGGCACAATGCATTTGGGCAGGTATTGTTCTCCTGGCATCCGCCAAACCCAGATTTGTCCGTCGGACTGCCAGAAAGTGCGATTCATCCCTCCAGAGAACGCGTTTCCACTGCTCCAGAGTCGAGTCCAATGGCTGCGAGCTTTACACCACTCCAGCCGACGCTTGGCATTGGGCATGGTGATCTTAGGTTTGTGTGCAGCTGCTCAGCCATGGAAACCCATTTCATGAAGCTCCCGACGAACAGTTCTTGTGCTGACGTTGCTTCCAGAGGCAGTTTGGAACTCGGTAGTGTTGCAACCGAGGACAGATGATTTTTGCCCTTCAGCACTCGGCAGTCCCATTCGGTGAACTTGTGAGGCCTACCACTTCGCGACTAAGCTGTTGACCAGGATAGCTCTAGCAGGGCATAACTTTAATGAACTGACATGTTGGAAAGTTGGTATCCTATGACGGTGCCATGTTGAAAAGTCACTGAGCTCTTCAGTACGGGCCATTCTAATGCCATTGGTATGTCTATGGAGATTGCATGGCTGTGTGCTTGATTTTATACACCTGTCAGCAACAAGTGTGGCTGAAAAAAACGGCTTCACTAATTTGAATTGATGTCCAGATACTTTTGTGTGTGTATATATATATATGTATATATATATATATATATATATATATAGTGTATGTTAGTAATATACACTGAGTGTTAAAAACATTAGGAACACCTGCTCTTTCCATAACAGACCAGGTCAATCCAGGTGAAAGATATGATCCCTTATTGCAGAAGTTCTTAAACATTTTCAGCATGGGACCCAAATGACAAATTCTGTGTTTTTCTTGGGACACAGGCTTATACTTTTGTATATATATATATATATATATAGTGTATCTCAGTATACATCGGACTGGGGGCTGACTAATTCAGGAGAATGACGTGTGAGATTTTCTTCACGCTGTTCTTGGATCCATGCATTAATAAGAGTCTCTCAGTCAAAAGAACGTTCTCCAGAGACGTGTGGTGAGAGAGGAGGCAGGCTCATAGTAACGTCTGGAATGGAGTGAATGGAATGGTGTGGGAGGCAGGCTCATAGTAACGTCTGGAATGGAGTGAATGGAATGGTGTGGGAGGCAGGCTCATAGTAATGTCTGGAATGGAGTGAATGGAATGGTGTGGGAGGCAGGCTCATAATAGCATCTGGAATGGAGTGAATGGAATGGTGTGGGAGGCAGGCTCATAGTAACGTCTGGAATGGAGTGAATGGAATGGTGTGGGAGGCAGGCTCATAGTAACATCTGGAATGGAGTGAATGGAATGGTGTGGGAGGCAGGCTCATAATAGCATCTGGAATGGAGTGAATGGAATGGTGTGGGAGGCAGGCTCATAGTAACATCTGGAATGGAGTGAATGGAATGGTGTGGGAGGCAGGCTCATAGTAACGTCTGGAATGGAGTGAATGGAATGGTGTGGGAGGCAGGCTCATAGTAACATCTGGAATGGAGTGAATGGAATGGTGTGGGAGGCAGGCTCATAGTAACGTCTGGAATGGAGTGAATGGAATGGTGTGGGAGGCAGGCTCATAGTAACGTCTGGAATGGAGTGAATGGAATGGTGTGGGAGGCAGGCTCATAGTAACATCTGGAATGGAGTGAATGGAATGGTGTGGGAGGCAGGCTCATAGTAACATCTGGAATGGAGTGAATGGAATGGTGTGGGAGGCAGGCTCATAGTAACGTCTGGAATGGAGTGAATGGAATGGTGTGGGAGGCGGGCTCATAGTAACGTCTGGAATGGAGTGAATGGAATGGTATCAGACACATGGAAACAAAGTGTTTGGTGTTTCTGATAGCATTCCATTTATTCCTTTCCAGCCATTACTATGCGCCTGCCTCCTCTCTCACCACACGTCTCTGTCTCTCAAATGAACCTTATTATAGCTAAGTGGGATTTTCAATTAATTTGGGGACTGGGGTCTGTGATTCCTTTCTAATTATCCTGACTGTCTTTGATCCCATCTGTGGTCCTTAAAAACATGCTGTCTGGCTATGCTGTCTGGCCATGCTGTCTGGCCATGCTGTCTGACCATGCTGTCTGGCCATGCTGTCTGGCCATGCTGTCTGACCATGCTGTCTGACCATGCTGTCTGACCATGCTGTCTGACCATGCTGTTATGTGCTGTACCTGCCAACCAGACGGAACCAGGGGAAGCGGTCGTAGAAGGGGTCTCCTCCAGTCATGATGTTCTCACAGTCTTCAATGGTGCTGCTGGGAACCTCTGCTGCTCTGTCATACATCTCTCTCATCAGGTCCAGGCGCTGCCTGCAGGGGGCACCAGAGAGCAACACAGGACAACATCAGAATAGAGTATAGAGGTAGAGAGAGAGAGAGGGGAGAGAGAGAGAGAGAGAGAGAGAGAGAGAGGGAGAGAGAGACACAGAGTTAGAGAGAGAGAGAGGGAGAGAGAGAGAGAGAGAGAGAGAGAGAGAGGAGAGAGAGAGACACAGAGGTAGAGAGAGAGGTAGAGAGAGAGAGAGAGAGGGAGAGAGAGAGGTAGATAGAGAGAGAGAGAGAGAGAGAGAGAGAGAGAGAGAGAGAGAGAAAGAGAGAGATAGAGAGAGGTTGATAGAGAGAGAGAGAGAGAGAGAGAGAGAGAGAGAGAGAGAGAGAGAGAGGTTGATAGAGAGAGAGTTTGATAGAGAGCGTGAGTGCCATCACAACAGCAAGGTGTGTGTCCTGTTGCCACAAGAAAAGGGAAACTAGTGAAGAACAAACACCAATGTAAATACAGCGCATATTTATGTTTATTTATTTTCCCTTTTGTACTTTAACTATTTGCATTGTTACAACACTGTATATAGCCATAATATTAGCGAGTGAGAGAGAGAGAGGGAGAGAGAGAGAGAGGGTCAGAGAGAGGAATAGAGAGGGTTAGAGAGAGGGGGAGAGAGAAAGAGAGGAATAGAGAGGGAGAGAGAGAGAGAGAGAGAGAGGAATAGAGAGGGAGAGAGAGAGAGAGAGGGAGAGAGAGGGAGAGAGAGAGCGAGAGAGAGAGAGAAGAGAGAGAGAGAATAATATAGTAATATATCTAGATAAATCTGAGAGATCTGTTTTAGATTAAATGATCTCAATAATACTCTCCTGATAATGTACAACTGGACCCACATTTACTGTTACGTATAGTTCATCATTAGTTGTGCCTGGATCTGGCCTAGTGCTGGTTATATTCTACAATACCTGAGCTTCTCCAGGGTCCAGCAGTGGGTGGCCCCATTCTTCTGGTCCTGAACCTCCACAGCTACGATGGTCCTGGGGAACGGGCGGGTCGCTCTGTCCTTGGCTGCCTCAGCGGGCAGCAGGTCAGTGGGCAGGGGGGAGTACAGGGTGTCGGTCAGCAGCACAAACTGGAACTGGACCTGGGGGGGGGGGGGGGGGGGGGTCAGACCTGGGTTCAAATAGTATTGATTTCTTTCAAAAATGTCAGCAGTGCTCAATTCAGCTTGCCCGGTACAATAGAACCAATGTCTCAAAAATGCTGGCCGGTACAATAGAACCAATGTCTCAAAAATGCAGGCCGGTACAATAGAACCAATGTCTCAAAAATGCAGACCCCACCCATCTGGCACTTTAGACAGGCTCAATCAAGCAAACTAAACTTCATGAACCCAGATCTGGGACAGTTGTGCTTCTGTCATGACTCTCTCTCCTTGGTGAGGATCAAAAGGACCCGTCAGCTAGGCAAATGTTTGAGGATAGCCAAACCCCTCCCCCCTCTCCCACGGGAGAGGAGAGGGTGGAGTTTAGCCTGTTTTATGACTTAAATACCTTGCAGAAACTATCACCCACTCTGCAGAAATGGAAGGCTGAAAATCCTTTGTTTACACAGAGAGACATTGCCCCAAAAAACTCCAACATACAAAAGTGGATAATGAAAAAATATTGCTTACATAAAGAATGTGGGAAATGGTCGGTGGGAATTTAAAGAACAATCCTGTCAAAAGTTTATTATTTTGTGATATCATTAAAGGATGGTATAACTAATAACTGTATCTCTAAGGTTGTACACATTCTAGTTGTAAGGATTGCATCTAAATGTTGAATAAAATATATGATTAAGTATGAAAATACTTTTGTGAAGATAGCAATGTGATTTTAAGCCTTCTAAATGAGATAATGGCTTTTCATATAAACCAAATCAGTAACGTGAACGCAGACATTGTGACGGCGTGACGGAATGCCCCTTTGACCAGAGTGCTTAAGAGGACTCGCTAACAAAATGTACATTAAACCAAACGTGAGCTGAACTTTACGAAATGGTGGGAACCAATGAAAACTAGAGAAAAACATGCTGGGTTGCTGCGGGTGCGTAAAGTGGTCCTAGCCGTACCCTGAATAATCAACCGTTGAGACCAGACAGAGTGGAGCGGTGGCTACACGGCTGACAATTGTGAGACTAGAGAACGTGAGGACGTGGTCCAAACATTGAAATGATTAAAACTACAGTGCCTTGCGAAAGTATTCGGCCCCCTTGAACTTTGAGACCTTTTGCCACATTTTAGGCTTCAAACATAAAGATATAAAACTGTATTTTTTTGTGAAGAATCAACAACAGGTGGGACACAATCATGAAGTGGAACGACATTTATTGGATATTTCAAACTTTTATAACAAATCAAAAACTGAAAAATTGGGCGTGCAAAATTATTCAGCCCCTTTACTTTCAGTGCAGCAAACTCTCTCCAGAAGTTCAGTGAGGATCTCTGAATGATCCAATGTTGACCTAAATGACTAATGATGATAAATACAATCCACCTGTGTGTAATCAAGTCTCCATATAAATGCACCTGCACTGTGATAGTCTCAGAGGTCCGAATCATGAAGAACAAGGAACACACCAGGCAGGTCCGAGATACTGTTGTGAAGAAGTTTAAAGCCGGATTTGGATACAAAAAGATTTCCCAAGCTTTAAACATCCCAAGGAGCACTGTGCAAGCGATAATATTGAAATGGAAGGAGTATCAGACCACTGCAAATCTACCAAGACCTGGCCGTCCCTCTAAACTTTCAGCTCATACAAGGAGAAGACTGATCAGAGATGCAGCCAAGAGGCCCATGATCACTCTGGATGAACTGCAGAGATCTACAGCTGAGGTGGGAGACTCTGTCCATAGGACAACAATCAGTCGTATATTGCACAAATCTGGCCTTTATGGAAGAGTGGCAAGAAGAAAGCCATTTCTTAAAGATATCCATAAAAAGTGTTGTTTAAAGTTTGCCACAAGCCACCTGGGAGACACACCAAACATGTGGAAGAAGGTGCTCTGGTCAGATGAAACCAAAATTGAACTTTTTGGCAACAATGCAAAACGTTATGTTTGGCGTAAAAGCAACACAGCTCATCACCCTGAACACACCATCATGGTTTGGGCCTGCTTTTCTTCAGCAGGGACAGGGAAGATGGTTAAAATTGATGGGAAGATGGATGGAGCCAAATACAGGACCATTCTGGAAGAAAACCTGATGGAGTCTGCAAAAGACCTGAGGCTGGGACGGAGATTTGTCTTCCAACAAGACAATGATCCAAAACATAAAGCAAAATCTACAATGGAATGGTTCAAAAATAAACATATCCAGGTGTTAGAATGGCCAAGTCAAAGTCCAGACCTGAATCCAATCGAGAATCTGTGGAAAGAACTAAAAACTGCTGTTCACAAATGCTCTCCATCCAACCTCACTGAGCTCGAGCTGTTTTGCAAGGAGGAATGGGAAAAAAATTCAGTCTCTCGATGTGCAAAACTGATAGAGACATACCCCAAGCGACTTACAACTGTATTCGCAGCAAAAGGTGGCGCTACAAAGTATTAACTTAAGGGGGCTGAATCATTTTGCACGCCCAATTTTTCAGTTTTTGATTTGTTAAAAAAGTTTGAAATATCCAATAAATGTTGTTCCACTTCATGATTGTGTCCCACTTGTTGTTGATTCTTCACAAAAAAATAGAGTTTTATATCTTTATGTTTGAAGCCTGAAATGTGGCAAAAGGTCGCAAAGTTCAAGGGGGCAGAACAAAAGAAGCCTACAACTAAGAAGGACATTGTGACAGAGAAAGACATCTATACGGAAATATAGGTTGCATTTCTAATCCGAATGAGCGATTGTTAGGGTGCTAAATATTCATATTTATGGTGAGCGTAGTTTCCAAATGTATGTACGATAAGTCCACTCTCTTTGTCTCTCCCGCTCTTTATCTTTCCCCACTCCCTTTCCATTTGTGTAACAAGCTGTCATATCGGGTTAGTCCACTAGGGACTTTTCATATGCATTATGTTAGTAATCGATAACCTACACAATGTGTGTGTGTGTGTGTGTGTGTGTGTATTTCTGTGTGATTATTTAGTTACTTAGTAAATAAAAAATTAAGCCAATTTGTGTATCACTGATTCATCCCTTAGGCTAGGGTTCATGCAGATTTACGGAGTCAACGACGTTCAGAATGAAACTGATATGAGGAAATTATTGATGACTGGTATGATATCGATAAATATATATATATTATTGAGTTAATTCGGGAAACGGTAACTCATTAACTAAACTTTTCCCGTGGTGCCCCAAATTACTAATGGATGAATTGTTATTTAATAAAGTAATAAGTAAACATAGTAGGTCATTATTTGATAGATAGCAGTCATCACATTAATGATAGTCATGTCACAACACTTTCCGTGGTGATACAGGGACATGCTGAACGTTCTCAGACCTTCTTCTTGAGTTCCACGCTGATGGCGTTAGCCTCCTTGAGGAAGATGGCATTTCCCCACAGCTGGTCTCTGAGGGAAGTGAACTGGTAACAGCACCACTTCCTGAAACCCCACAGGGCCAGCTCTGTCTCCCTCTCTGTCCACAGAACTTCCTCCTCAGGCTCCTCCTCTTCCTCTCCTATTACCTCAGGGTAATAACGGTCCACCTGTTTCTGAAGGGCTTCCAGCTTGCTCTCATAATCCTGTGGAAATGGTCACATGATCAGGCTTTACTAGAAAATATTCAATATTGTTGTAAGACAAAATGTGAATGTTTTGTTGATCTTGTCCCTTCCGGGGTTTTGTCCATTTGTTAATAGGTCTCACCAGCCTCTGCTGCTCTAGTAGGATATGGGTTTCCTCCCTCTCTTTACGATACTGGTCTTCCAACTCCTGAAGCCTGAAGACACAACCACAGACACAACCACAGATATTATCTAAACTCTCTCTCACGCTTACCTCTGAACCCTCCCTCTAGTCCTCTCCTCTCTCCTCTTTCCTCTCCTCCTCCCTCCTCCTCTCCTCTCCTCCTCTCTCCTCTCCCCTCTCCTCCCCCCTCTCCCCTCTCCTCTCCTCTCCTCTCCTCTCCTCTCCTCTCCTCTCCTCTCCTCTCCTCTCCTCCTCTCCCCCTCTCAAATCAAATCAAATGTATTTATATAGCCCTTCGTACATCAGCTGATATCTCAAAGTGCTGTACAGAAACCCAGCCTAAAATCTCCCCCTCTCTCCTCTCCTCTCCTCTCCTCTCTCCTCTCTCCTCTCCCCTCTCCCCTCTCCCCTCTCTCCTCTCCTCTCCTCTCCTCTCCTCTCCTCTCCTCTCCTCTCCTCTCCTCTCCTCTCCTCTCCTCTCCCCCTCTCAAATCAAATCAAATTTATTTATATAGCCCTTTGTACATCAGCTGATATCTCAAAGTGCTGTACAGAAACCCAGCCTAAAATCTCCCCCTCTCCTCTCCCCTCTCCTCTCCTCTCTCCTCTCCTCTCCTCTCTCCTCTCTAGTTCTCTCACCTCTGGTCCATCTCCTGCTTCATGTCGATGCCCTGTTTGTCCAACAGTTCTCTCTGTGCGAAGGCCCAATCTACCGGCTCCACGGGGGTCTCAGCGCAGGGCGTCCTCTCCCGCTCCTGGCGCGCCTGCTCTGGGTGGTTGAACCGGAACACGTGGCTCTTACCCAGGATAATGCGGTTCCCTGGGGACACAACAGAGGAAAATTCAAACCCATTCAGTGACAGGTAGAAATGTCTGTATAGAAGTGATAAGCAGGATAAATGGAATAG